>NC_134372.1:36599315-36734315 GCF_035582795.1 Mycteria americana
CTGACTGTTAAGCAGTGACAGGTTTTGGTTGTTTACCCTTTATTAAAATGTTTCAGCATGTATGAGCAAGCTCCACTGCCCAGTAGTCAACAGGATCCCTTTTTTGAAACAAAAAGTTTCCACTGCCCTTGTAACTGGGCACATATCTGTAGTGAGATATCACAGAATCTGTAGCCAGAAAAGAACCAGGACTAGTAAAATTGTTAAAATTATTTCAGTTTCATTTGACCAGTTTATACTGCCATTCACCTTTTCTCAACCCCATACATTACTTTGTTAGGTTGGCCAGTCCCACTGTAGACAGCTTTCAAATGTAATCAGTTGCAAGCCAGTTTTGTTATGTACCAAATTCTGCGTGGGCTTGCCAGGCTATTGGAGTGGCTCCCACTAGTACCATCCTGAAAAGGCATGGAAACATGTGTCTCCACAAATGCAGTAGCCTGCATTCTCAGAGTTTAAATTACTCTGTTCACTGAGATGGTACTTATTGCATAGTGTCTCAATGTAAGCTAGTAATTGGCCAAAATTAGAATCTTAAGACTCTGTGACTTGCAGGGTAGGAGTTTGGGTCTAAACAATTTCCGTAGTTATCCTGATGCGTTTGTTCAGATTTTGTCAGATTCAGAGATTTACTTTGTACATATAATTCATAGGCTGTTTTGCCACAACAGAGCAAGGTGTTGAAAGTTTCCTATCTGTACAAAGTGTTTATCTGGTCTACCTAGTGTTTTCATCCTATATACTGCAGGTAATTTTACTGCTGTTCAGAATAGTGAAAATTTGGTGAAAAGCTGGTCTTCTTCCATATGCTGTGGAATTATTCAAACTGTACTTGTGAAACTTCTGTCTCTTCCAAATGTGACTCATGTCTGTCATCCTGTGGCTCTACGAAGATGTGTTTTAAATAAGTATGTCAACTTTGAAAGATACGTTACTGCTGAGTCATTTTCTTTAAAGTCAGTGTTACTTTGTAAGGGTTAGGTTTCCCCTATTTGCCTTCCCTGTAAAGATCTTTCCTGCATATCTTACCTTTCTGAGATAAGATTTCCTTCTGTCAGCACTTAATGTCACACGAGCATCATCAAGCTGGTAATTTCACGTTGGTGGATGTTGCGTGATGGTTACAGAGTGGCCATTGGTTCAGAAGATGCTGATCAGAAAGGGTGCAAAACATTGTAAAGCCATGCACAGTGATGGGAGTCGAACACTCAGCAGAGCGGAGACTAAAAGGTGGTGCTTCTTTAGGAAGGCATTGAGTACCTGCTGCTGCTTTGGGATGTGTGAGGGAATGGGTAGATCTCCAGGAATCTGAAATAAGGAGATTTTGCCACAGCATTACTTTTTCCTTGCTGTCTGCTCTAAGATTCAAGAAATTCTTTTAAACATTGTGGTGCAGAAGGCTAAGTGTAGGAATTGACTCTATTTGCTTTTTTCCTCCTTATCCTCAGCTGCTTACTGCTAAGAATTTTGTTTTACAGCAACTGAGCCTATGAATTCATACTTAAGATAGTGCTATATGCTTTTAACTGTCTTCAAGAGGATCAGTCAGTACCAAATGTGCTCGACTGATTCCAAGTATTTGTATGCATTTGCAATAGTGTGTTACAAATTCAGTCCTGGAATGGATTTCATTGCATCATTATCTGCAGATTTTTGCAGCCAGATGTGTTTCCTGTACCTTACCATACACTTATTAATATACGGGACCATCATTCAGATGATGGTCTGAATGTTTCCAGAATGTTTTACAGTATTTCTGTTTTCCAAGATGGTCGATAGTTAAATCTGGCTGTCACAGGCATGGCAGAGGAGCTCATGAGAACATGTTGGCTGAATTTCTGATGATGTTCATGAGGTAGAGGAGCAGTGGCTGCTGTGCTGGTAACAGAAAGAGAGACAGACTAATTCCAGGGCAAGGCAGCTTTCAAAATCAAGTGAGCATCATGTGACTGTATGTGTATAATTTAAAAGAAAAAGAAAAAAAGCTAGAACTTCAGCACAGTCTGTCTCTCCAGTATATGAGAAGTGAAGCAAATGAATACGGCCTTGAATACACTTTTTAATTTTTCAACACTGTATTTTGCCAACTTTAGTTCACTCTGTTGACTGTTCAGTCAGACCATTTTTAAATTAAAAAGGAATACATGGTTGAATTATTTATTAAACAAAAGGTGCTTCCATGCACACAGACTACCTGGGTTTTGAATTTCTTTTACCGCAGGAGTTTGAAGAAAGTGCATGGCTAATAAGTTAAGAGATGGAACAACCCTCCTTCTTCTAAAATAAGTCTTTCTCTGTCTCTGAGGCAGACAGTAAGCTAACTTGTGTCTGTCCGGTCACAGAAGAATGCCCGATCTTCATTCAAATGTCTAATTTTGACCTTAATGTGAAGTTGTTTCCTCAGTTTGGTAGGCTCCACAGAGACAAAATATCATTAATTCGGGTAGAGAACTGTGCTTGTAAATAATTTAGTCCGGATTATCTCTAATTTTATAGATGCCTCTGATGGGTTAAAATATGTATTTGTTGGTGGATTAATGTGGAGGAACTGTGAACAAGTGGAAGAAGGCTTGCAAAAACTTTGTACTGTGTTACCATCAGCCTGTATATCCCTCGAGATTACCACTTCATCTTAGGGGGGTGATAAGTACTTTGTACAACTACCTTTGCTCAGTTCCCATTACTGCCTCTGTGTTGGTGTTCCAGATTTGTGCACAGCCAGTGTTTCTTGTATTTTTGGAGGAATGTGGCTTCTGAGTGCCTGATCTCTTCTGTTCTTGTTCCCTTCCCCAGAAGAAAACAACTGCTAGCTTCTGACTAGACCGTCTGGACTTCAAATCTCTTTGGCTGATGGTTGCAGGGAAAGCACTGTCAGGCTGGGAAACTCAGAGGGGCCTTCCATCAGTCTTGGAGCTGTGGTCTCCATAGCTTGCTTAAAAATTAGCGGGCTGTTTTACCTGGTATTGAAAGAGGAATTAACTCACTGAATCTGAGGGAACATCTGTCCGAGAGGTTGATATTTCTCGTCACTGATGCGGGACTCGATAACTATCTAGGATTATAGTGATACAAGAAGTGTGATGTGCTGCCAAAGGCCGGCCATGGTGGCAAAGAGGCTTTAGAGGAAGGTTGATGAGACCTGCCAGGACTCTGAAGAGCTCCCAGTCACACCGATGTGTGGGAGGGTGGTTGCAAGCCTGTAGCTTTCCTGTGGAAGGAAAGCAGCGGGCAGTAGCGAGTGGCTGGGCACACCCTGGCTTTGATAGCTACAGATGGAGACCTAAAAGATTGCAGGGCCACAGTCCAACACCAGCACATGTAAAATAAGGCTCAGGATTTAGATAACTCTGTTCCAGCATACTGACGTGCATGGCCACAGTCCAACTCCAACACATGCAAAATTAGTTTCAGGATCATTCCAGCATACTGAAGCCTATGCCTAAACCAGTTATTGCCACAAGCTCAGCTAAATCAGAGGAGAGTGTTCAAAATAGTATTTTTTCTCTTTTTTTACCAGCATAGTTCAGATGAAAAATTTTATATTTTCGTAGTAGAAAAGGGAAACTGGATTATTGATATATCCGCTCCATAGGCAGCATTTCACATTTTTATAGCCTACAAATAGCATATTATAGTGTCAGTGTACTTTAAGACTGTTTTACAAAACATGGATACAGACTGACCTAGTAATGTACTTTTTGAGATATATCATTAGTATAAAAAAATTAATGAGCTCATTCATATAATATCATGTTTAAAGACACCATGGTCTCAGTATGCCCACAATACACTGTTAAGCCAATGAGGAAAAAAAAAACCCAAACAGTTAAAGGATCCCTTCTCAAGATTAGAAGTAATGAATTTAATCAATATTTTTCCGTTATAGCAAAACTCATGTAATTAACATATTTTATTTATAGAAAAAGGGTGCTAGTAAAATCGATTCAGCAGTTCAGAGTTGCTCATAATTATTTCTTCAAGTACAGCTCATTTTTTGCAAAATGGGGAAAGAAGTTGGAAATTACACTGAAGTGGCATGTACCAAGAAGTTAAATGGGAGAAAAATTATTTACAGAGGTATTTGTATTAGCTCAAAGCAGTCATTTAGTTTAAAGGCAGCACTGGAAAGTAAAAAGTAAGAAAATACAGATACTGGAAAAGTCTATACTATCTATCATAGCCTGTCCAATTGTTGTAACACACACCGTGATGTTATTCACTTTTTGGACACTGTGTCAGCACCTCTGTAATCAGTAATCTGTAAATGGAATGACAGTCTTTAATTCTTTCTCATTTTGTTGAGGGGGAAATTTGTAATTTAGCTACCTGTACAGTTGTTTTTATATGACTGATTCTATTGTTGGTTTCTTTCTTACTGGTGTCTACAGAAAGATGTTCCTGTGACATTTTAAATAATTTACATTTTTCTTTATTAGAATAAATTTTTATAAAATCTGCTGATCTGCTACCGGCACTTCTATGCTGATTTTGCCACCCTGTGATAAGATAATAATAATGAAAGGGGGTTTTCTTAATCAATAGCATGCAAAAACTTCTCCAGTGATACCTGATGCCCTGAGAGCTACTTATAATGTAGGCAAGTCGGTGGTTCTGACTTGAAAAAATGCTTTGTTTTTTGGATTTGTTTAAGCCCAACAACTCAGGGTGAAACTTGGCTAGTGTAGTTATTAAATATTTCCATACAAGTACTCAAAAGATTTTAAAAGATATTAATGGATTTTGAAAACTATGTGGAGTTGGGTGTTAATTTATGCCTTTTAAAATCTCACAGACTCTGCGTTGTTGGGCACATGGGAAGAACCTAGAGAAAATAGGTTCAATAGCACTCTCTTCCACCCAGATTCACCATCTTTCCTACAGTTTACTGACAGTCTTGGATTTTCTTCATAGTGTAGCCTGTACACTGTACCAAATAGTTCAGTTTGTCCCACATGTAGTTTAGGAACAAGACAGAGGTCACAATGAAGTACACCTTACCTGTTTGGTTTACAGGTATGTAGAGATGCTAACGTGGGGAAGAAACAGGGTAAGTATGGAAGCAAGAAGGCGGCAATATATTCATTCACAGAAGTCCAGTTAATGGTTATTTTAGTTGATTAGCTAGCAACTTCATTTTCTCCCTCATGAAATTGCCTCCACAGATCCTTACTTCTGGAGCTTAATCAGCAGTAGCAATCCATCCCAGGAGTGGGAGATCAGGAGTACTTAATTAAAGAGGGACTGTAAGACAACTCTCCCAAATTGGATATCCGATCTAGCCTTGGCATCAGGAGAGCAATGCTAGGTAAAAGTGTTTATCAAGCTCCATGTAGCCACTCTGCAAATCTCAGAGATGGGAATATGATGCAGACAGCCTGCAGAAGCTGCTATAACCTGAGTAGTGTGGGCTTTAAGGCCATCTGGTACCTGAACACCTGCCTACAAATAACACATACAAATCCAAAAGATGGTTCAGTTGGATAGCTTCTCTGCTTAGATTCCCCACTGGAATTTTCTCCAAAAGCAGTAAACAATCTGTATGAAGTGTGGAAAGACCTCGTCCTCTCTGGTCAGTAATCAAGTGCCCATTTCAAATTTAGGTGACAGGATCAAAGCTAACACAGGTGAGTCAAGGGTTTGGGTAAGAAAACTAGTGAGACAGGCTTACACGAGAATCACAGACCACTGTTGGCATGAACATTTGGTAAAAATCCAGAATATTCTAAGCTCGTTTCAAGAAAAGGAGGAGAAAACCATGGAAAGTATGTTGTGTGGAAGGTTTGGGAGCTAACATTGCTATCAGAAGTATAAATGAACACCAGAGTAAATTTTGAGGATAGACGACAAAGAACATTGGCAAAACACCAAGGAAAGATCCATGAGTACATATTTAAGCCCAGCATTGCTGATCCAAATAGTAAGTATCTGCTTTGCTTGTGAAGATACATGTCCTGGACAGAGAAGTACAATAAGGTGTTCTGGCAGCTCAGATGTGCACTTCTGAAGAAAGCAAGAACAAGCAGAAGCTCATCTCTGAGAGAAACTAGTGTATACATTCAAGACAGCAAACAAACCCATCGTTCTCATAAATGATGAAGTACATCCTCTTCTAAAGCATCCACTTTTCCGGTGGAAAGGTTATACAAGTCCAGTGGAATTTCATGAACCTCATCTGGCAAACTCAGTGATTTGGGATCTGAAGTGCTTTGACCTATACAGTCAAATTAAGGAAGTGGGATTTCAAAGCCATGATTTTGGAGTAGCAGAACTGAAAAGCCAGTGAAGGAGTTGGATGGTGGAAGAGTCTTGCAAGTGAAGAGCTTAGGAAAGAAGATATCAGGATTTTGAAATGAACCATGAAGAATGGTGTTAGAGGGAATGATGTAGTGACCCGTGGTCATTTGCTGCAAGCTCAGCTCTCATTAGGTAGCTGGAGGTACCAGGATCTAGTGGTGATACCATAAAAGTGAAGACTATTTAACCAAAGACAAGCACTCTCATGGCCATGCTCTGTTTAGTTCTGATGTTTGTTGACTTCATTGAAGGACTGTGCACAGGTCTGACTGCATATATTACAACTTACACCTTCTAATTATACCATTTATGCATGTGATTTTAGAATGGCCTTAAAAGTCATGAGCACTGGAAGAGGATGAAGAAATTTGATATGCCTGCATGTGCATATATTAAAAAAAATTCTTCAGCACTCTTTTCAGTTTCATTTTGATTCAATTTTATCAAAACTAATATTTCAATAATATGCTAAGGTCCTGATTCAAATCTAAGTGTTGAAGTTTCATTGAATTCAGTAGGGCTGGAGAGGTACACAGTAGCGAGATTAAAGTTTTAAGCTTACTTTCTTCTCATGCTGGGCTAAGAATATGTATGATGGTTTGCAGGATAATGATATTTAACTGTAATCTTCTTGGGGCATGGACTGCATTCCATTGATTTTGTACAACTCAGTGTCACTGAACTCAGTATCGCTGATTAATAAAACAGTAAATACAGAAAATGAACGATTTTGTGTTTTATTAACAATTTGCATTTCATATAGTATTTAATTTGAAATAAGTATAAAATCATACCCTCAAATGGTAAGATGTAATTGCTGATCATGTATCTCTTTGTTCCAGACACTTTTATAAAAGTGTATGTATTATGTATGATGTGACCTTCAAATGTCATGAATGCGTTGTGCAATAAACTGTCAATATTTGTGGCTATAAGGTACTAGATGACTTTTACAATAATTGGAACAGCTTTATTAAAAGCTTGGATCACTCAGCTGGTTAAAGAGAAAGACAGAAGCCAATGTTCATCTGGGAGTTTCCTTCTGCCAACTGTTAAATGAAAAATATTGTAAGGTGCTTAAGATGTCTTCTTTCTTCAAAAAAAGATACAGTTAAAAAGGTCTCGTGCAAAAAATGTTCTCTCCAAAAAATCTTTTTTTTTTTCAATACGCTTAATTTTCAGTCCAAGCTGAGCTCTGTACGTTAATGGCAAGTAACCAACCTTGTTTTTCAAGTACTACATTTGATTTTCTGTGTCTTTTGGTCACACGATTCTTCAAACAAATCGGGCAGCTAAAGTGATGTACTCAGAAACTGTGTTTGAACTTTGATTATCTTAAAAGGTTTTTAAAGTTTTAGAACAATTTGAAAAGTAAGACTGCTAAGAACTCCAAAACAAAAACTCTGCAGGGAATTTGATTAAAGTGAAAAAAGAGGATAAGAAACATTTTGTGATAAACAAAAGCTTAATTTTGGTTAAGTGTCTATTGATGTCTCTTTGTGCTGTATATACAGCCTCTTGCATGTTTCTCAGAATGTATACCGCCGTGAAAAGCATTAAGATATAACCAACATTCGCATACATGCAGTACTGTTGTGCAAAGTGTTTTGCACCCATGGGGTGTGAAAACCACCGATCTTCAAGTGTGTCACGTGCTCCAGATGTGGGCTTAAGGTGTGTGTGCTGCCCCCAAGTCACCAGCCTACCCGTCACGAAGAAACTGCTGAAAATACTCTGGCTCCCTTTCTCTTGTGCTTGAAATAACGCCGAGGGGGCTCCCCTGTAGCCCGAGGTAGCGGCTGTGACTGCCGTTTGCCCACTTCTAAATGTTGCGAGTCTTACCTCATATAAATGGTTATGGGCATTTTACTGCAGTTTAATTTAGATTGTATTTTAAGTTCAAATCTGCTAATGCACTAATCGGTAGCAGAGGCAGGGCAGTTTGTGCCTTTGGTTTGCCTGTGTGGTTCAGAGGGCTAAGTGGGAAGTCTGATGTCAGAAGTGGGTATCTTTTTATTTACCAGTGGAACCTTTGGTATAATCTTTATTTCTAATAATACAAACAATGTGAATGCTGCTTTCTTACTAGTAGGCCTCCTTTCCAGTTCTCTTCTAAAATAGCTCTCTGTTTAAACAAATTCTCTGCCAATCCATATTAATGCCTAACAGTTTAAGATTCCCATATATGGTCATTATAAAACCTAAATCCTTGATGAAACAATAGAGACAGCAAGTTGTTCCTGACCTAAGACATTAGTAACTGTTTCCGGAGGCCTAAAATATAACTGTAATATTTAGTAATATTAGACTCTCTCATTTTAAGCCATGAACTTCACTAGCAAAAAAGTGTAGTGACATCTGCTAATAGGATTCTAATTTCAAATTATGAGCACTGGGCCAGATTCTGTTCTCATTTACATTGAAGCATACTAATTGAAGCTACTTCAGGTAGCTAGAAAAATATGGTTAATTATATCCCTAATTATACTCCTATTTTCCACTATTTTCAGTATTATTAAAGCTTTCTCTAAGGAATAGGCAAGAAAGGTAAAGCATGTTTTCCCAGAAACTTTGTGTATCCTATACTGCTTCCCAGGGAGTTAGGTGGTCGAGTCCAGGCATACCTGCAAAAAGGTGGCAGCAGTGACAGGATTAGCACGCTGAATATCTTCTAACTCCCTTCTTGACATTAGATTCAGGATATAATTTTTCCTGCCACAAGATGGGCTAATCTGGGTGGTTTATAGATCATCAAAAAATAACCGTAGTCACTACCACTTCTCGTTGCACCATGTTTCATTAACTTTTACAGGCAGTTCTAAAGAACTACAAATATTTTGAATTTCAGAAGTATATGAAAACCTGGCATTATGTGCAGCTTTAATGGCTTCTGGCCACATTTTCAAAGAGTTCTTTAATAATGTCTGAAAAATGTGCAAGAGCAAACACATACTTGTAAGTGTGATTACCTATTTTGTGAGTTGATTACCTTTTCCATGTGATTGCCTGGTTTTGGCTAATTTGGCAATCCTTGTGTCGACAAATTTCAACTGACTTCATTGATAATTTAGTCTGTATGAGGACTGCAATTTAGCTCCTTTGAACATGAAAGTACCTCTTTGTGAATCCCTGCACTTTCACATACACGCAGCAAATAAATACTCTGGTAAAATTTATGGGACATGTATGTAGATGCTCCTTTGAAAATTTGGCTGCTAACATGGCTGAAGTCTGCTGCTACATAACCAACCGAAAACAGACTTTTTACAAAAGCAAGCAATCCTTTTCTAATCACGTTTATAGACTCATCACAGACAGGTAGACCAGTTGTACAGAACATATATGGAAATTTCAAATAATTCTTTTTCTTTTGCTCTTCATATGGCTGGCTAGATACCTTCTGCTTTGAGTACACAGGTTCACTATCCACCTAAGTTTGTCTTCTCTTTTCTAGAAATATCCACTGAAGTTGGCATTGTGCCTGTGTAGCATCTCTATCCATGTGCTGAGGGCACTGCC
The DNA here is from genome assembly GCF_035582795.1 of Mycteria americana. Lineage (NCBI taxonomy): Eukaryota > Metazoa > Chordata > Aves > Ciconiiformes > Ciconiidae > Mycteria > Mycteria americana. The sequence continues at coordinate 36,609,129 of NC_134372.1, forward strand.
AACCGTGGCAGTGGCTCATTTCTGGGTAGATCATTTCTGATACCTAGTAAGATACCTGCTGTAAAAACGGATTCACTAGTGTATTTCTCACTTTCTTTTAACCTGCTACTGTAAAAGTGCTTCTGGCTCAAAACTGTTTATTGGGATTATCTGGCTCTGTGGAAACTTCCTTTCCAGGTACTGCGGGGATGTGAAAGCAGCCTGCAGCACTACATGGGTCATCTCCATGCTAGGCGAGGAGCGGTGGCTTTTTGTCCTTCCTCTCCTGAGAAGTGGGCACCTGTCTGAAGAAAGGCTAGTCCTTCAAATACTGGTCTTATGGCTTGCTTAGTTTTAATTTTAGTCTGTGTGGCAAATAGATTTGCTCACATTTTGGCCAAATTGGCTCTTTGGTTATGTGGCTAATTGCCACCTTCTGATGCAGATGTTAAAGTGAACTTTCCTTGCATTTGTCCCATAAGAACATGCACAGTCAGTTATTAAGTGTAGCTGAGGCATGGTACGCAAGAGATGTCCCTGTCATACCACCCCGGAAGCTGCTTCATGGCTGAATTCCTCTGTGCCCTGTGCCACGGAGCGGTATCTGCCTGCCCAGCAGGTACAGCATACGTAGCAGCTGGGGCTCTCACAGCTGTCGCCTTCTCCTTATACTGACACAAAGACCGGTTTCATATATAGAACTAAATGTTGCTTTTTGCACTTCTGTCCATGACTTTTCCTGTGAACAGATGCTTTCAAAGCGAAAAGAAAGCACAGTGAAAGTAAGTTCAGAGGCAAGGTTCGGAAGCCCTACATCTAGCATGTACATCTATACAATATTTTATACTCTGTTCTGTTATTTCCTGCACTCAAATCAGGAAAGGTAGGGATGGGCAGGAAGACATTCAGGACGTAGACCTGCCTATAATGGAAGTAGATAGTAAAAAAAGCAGTCTAATCTCATGTGCATCAAGTGCACATCATGTAGACCACATAACTCAGTGAACCACAATGGCTGTAAGACAAGTAACTGTTCTCTTTCCTTCCTGATCTTTTATCCTCGGAATTGAGCAGCCCCAAAACCATAGCTCAAATCCCGAGTAAATCATAAATTAAATTAATTTGCTGGGGCTAATCCTAGTTCTGCAGGTCTGTAAAACATTACTACAGTTTTGCACAATTTAACAGAACTGAGAGTTTCTACTTAGGAAGGGGGTCTCAGCAGCAGGAGAAAGGGGACATCAGAGGTGTAGAGTACACGATTATTGGTAGAGCTGAAGATTTTTCATTCCCCAGATACACTGTTGTTGGCATAGTCTGTATTCACTGTATTCACCAGCTTGCTTCTTAACTTTTTCCTTGCTGATCTCTCCTCCTTTTTGTGCCACTTTTTCCCCTCTTCACTTTCCATAGATTGTTTTAAGAGACTGAGTATAAAAAACCTTGGTAGCAGAGTCAGTGAGACTTAAATGCATTTTAAAGTTAAGCACGTGTTAAACTTAAGTGCCTTGACGAATAGGTACGATTTGCCAAAATGGGGCCCTAGTAAGAAGCTGGGGTTGCATTTGGTGGGGGGAGTCGGCAGCCTTGAACATCTCTTGTCATTGTTTGAAATAAAAGAACTTAGATGTAAAGCTGCTCATTCAGGTAGCGATGGCCTCCAGTGCTTCGGTGGGCTTTGTAGGCAGAGGAATTCAAAAGAAAACCCCTCAGCCCAGCTTTAAAGACTTAGGAATGCTTTCACTGTGGGAAGAAAAATTCTTCAAGGTAAGGCCCCTGTTGGAGCAAAGCCTTTGGAGCTATCTACTGTATGTCTACTTAAATCTAAAAGAAAACTCTTCAGACCACCCACATCTTTCTTTGCTTCATTGTTGTTTTCAGTTTGCTTTTTCAGAGGGATTAGTGCTAGAGTAAACTCCATCGTCTCGCTGCCTTGAAAAAATTCAATTTTGTGTAAAGTGAAAATTAGACTCTTAAATCTGCAAAGCGAGCTGTTTATCTTACAAATTTATTCTTTTTTATTGGGCCACACATATTCTAGATAGAAAGATAAAAGGCAAATGGATAACAGGCCATCATTTAGAGTGACATATAGCAAAACATAACTAGTAGACTTATTCGGTAAATTCCTCCTGAGTGGCTTGTTAGCTTTATCTATATATTTATCTATAATGCTCATATAGTATTTATTGAAAACCAGAATAAAATCCTGCAGTTTATCATCATGCATTCTGTATTTTGCACTTCAGAAAAATCTTTTTTGCACTCAGGAATTCATTTTTTCCCGAAGCAGCTTAAGACATGATTATATCCAACTTTTGAGGAGAAAAAAAGGAGAAAATCTAAACTCTTTAGGGAGATTGGAATTATAGACTAGCACCTATATATGTTTTCCTGGACTCCTAAAGACAAAATAAACTCCTGCAGTATGGTACTTTACATACTTGTGAATAATTCAAAATGACAGTTACTAGCTTTCTAACTTAAACATTGTGCTTTAACTCTGCAGTCTAAGAACAATCAGAAAATGTTCAACAACAATGTGATGTGAAAACTATCAGATTTTGCCTTTTGAAAACTAGCAATAGCTTGATTACGTACATGACTAAGATAAGCATTTTTATATATATATATGTTTTATCATTCTATTGTCCCCTTCTTTCAGCTTTAAATGAAATAGTTTAGAGGGACCGTTTTATAACAAATAATGAAATGCCTATTAGCGTTACCTTTTCCAGAAATGTGGTCTCTGCTACTGTGTGAATAGTTTTTATTACAGCCAAATGTTTAAGTCTTTCTTATGTCCCATCACTTCCATTTAAAAGGCAATGCTGTGTAAAGTGCACTATGTTTCCTGACAGCTTTAGTTACATATCAAATGGGTAAAGACAGAACATTTTTAGTCAGTAGTTTATGGTTGAAACAATCAAGACTCTGGATGCAGATTTTCACTCTATGCTCCCCACCTCAATACAACTCAGATAGCTCAGCTTTTACATAGGGGTGTGACGATGTGTCCATGTGTATTGCACCTCTGTGGTGTGCCAGTAGTGTAAAACCAGTTCAGAATTTCAGCGTTTGCCATGGTACTTTTTGGTGAAATCGTGAATTGAAACATATGTGTGATATTACATGACCCTGTAAGTACAAGATGATAGGCAAGTCTTGTGTGGTTTGAATAATGACTTTTTTAAAATGCCCTACACTTTTGCAATTTTTATGTCAGTCTTTTGTAAGTTATTTAGTTCATAGTCTGCTTGGATAATAGCAGCTTATTCAAGATGGCTGAGAATGACTGTTTCTTTATATCAGGAGAGAGAAGAGGTGTCCTGGAGTCTCACCCATTGTATTACAATGCAAAGAATAAGCGTAGCTGTGAAGGCTGAAGGAGAAAACTCAGGAGCTGCGGGCGAGAGGGAGAAGAAGAAGGAATTCCCCTTCATCTGACCAATTTTTTCATTGCTTTTCCCATGATATTGGGTCACTCGCTAGGTTCTGTGTTGTAACTCCAGTGCTGAAATGTTGCAGAAGGAGGTTGATCAGCTTTGTGTGTAGACATCGCCACTGCTGTTGGACCCCCCGTCACTGCAATTCTGGTGTTTTGGGAGGTTTTAATATACTGATGCAAACTTTTTCCCTCTAAAAGCATACCGACTTTCATAATACTTATAAATTAAATAGATTCAACAAAACAACAATATAAAACTTTTTGGGGAAAATTAATAGGAACTAAGCAAAAGAAGAAATCAAACCAGCTGCTGACACAGCTGTTTCTTTTCTTGTATAATTCCGTTCAATATAAAGGTACCATATGCTGCTTAAAATGATGATAGGAAAGATGAAATAATTTAAGACAATAACAAGAAAATACATGAATTGTCAGCATTCTGTCATGCTGACTGAATGAAATAGACAGGTGTAGTATTGACATGTTTAACTTTGTGTTGTGTTAGCAGTTTTAGTGAGAACAACTTCTGACATGTGCTGAAGTGATGTGAGAACATTTCTGTGTTGCAGACATTGGAGAAGAAGCTGGGAGATCTGTAGGAGTCCAGCAGCCAGCTTTACTGAGAGACAGGAGCCTTGGTTCTGCCATGAAAGACTGCCCATATTGTGGAAAAACTTTCAGAACATCACATCACTTAAAGGTCCACTTGAGAATACATACAGGTGAGAGGAACAAGTGAGCGGAGCACTGTCGACACATGCCATGTGTGTGTGGGGGTTAACAAAATATGTGGCTAGGAGCCTTAATTCCCAGTGTAGATTTGGACTCATTAGTTGGAGAAAGTCTTTTGAGAAAGATATATGACAGTCTTAAATAAAAGCACAAGGAATGTGTTGTTGGATAAAGACCACTTTAATAGAATCATCTTTTCCCAGTTGAGGTTATTTCTGTCTCCTTCCCTGCTTCATCACTGTTTCCTTCAATTACCCTTGTCCTTCAATAGGCATAAGCCTATTGGTTTCAGACTTAGTTATACTAACTGCTTCAAAGGCCTTCCTTAGCATCTGCTTAGGGATTCTGTATGTTTTTCTCAGAGTTACTATTTTTGTTCCATTTAGCATGCTCATTTTTAACCTCTCACTGTTCGTATGAATACATCAGCTTCATGGATCTGCGTTTCTTTTCACTAGAACTCACCCGACTTAGTACTTGTAAGTAGTAAAACTTACGTTTTGCACCATGGTAGAACTTACCATGTTTTAATTTAGTAACAAGCAACAGCATTTCTACCCGACAGAGACTTACTGCTGGTCTGGATTCTCACTTTGTTTTGGTATGTCACTCACTGGGTGGACTGCTCTCGATACTAGTAAACTATAAGCACTCCATTTAAATTATATGCTTAAAAGTATATATATGCATGGTAAGGTTCATGTAGAGACACGGTATATGTTTAAGAAGACTTACTCTACCCGTAATTAAAATCTGACATACAATGTTGATATCCTCAGGTCCTGTTGACATCACTAGAAATTCTGTATATGGCCAATATGATACTGTTTTCTTCCAAGTCTTAGGTATCGTAGTAGGCTTTGGGAGAGTGTGCAAAACTAGAGATTTAGGATACTTCTCTTTGGAAACAGACGTAGTAGGCACTGTAATTGTGGAGTCATTTTCTTTTAAAACCATTTAAAATGAATATCAGAATTTTACTGCTACTTTTCTAATTGATAGGTAAAATAAATTGCATGAAGAAATACTTTCCAGTTATACCTCCTACTTGAAAAACTTCACTTTTAATTTTTATTTCACTGAAGTACCAGATAAGCAGTATTTTCCTCCCTTCCCCAAATCAGCAGTCATGTTTCTCCTATGTTCTTGCGCAGATGTAATACTTAATGTTGGGTTTGCAAATGTGAGGCCTGATTTTGAAAAATTGAAAATGAAGGCTGAAAATTATTTAAAGAAAAAAATTTCATTGTTGAGATGGGAAAGTTTGTTCATTGTATTTTTATTCTTTCTTTGGATTGTGGAGTAGGAGTATACCACACCGGTTTGATCTGAATTTTAAAATTTGGTACCCTAATGTAGTTTTGTCTGATTGGATTGCAAACCAGGAATATTCTTTTCCATCTGTTGGTCTTTGTAAAAAACCAAAAAAAACCAAAAAACCAACCAACCAACCAAAAAACACAGAAGAAACACAGTGAAAACCTTATTTGTGTGCTCTCTAATGTAGTAATAGTAAAATAAAAGGTAGTTATTTTATTGGAAAATAATCTTGTAACTATGCGTTTTAAACAGTTTGACATTTTTGCTATGGGAGATGCAAAGAAAAATTCTTTACAATAACCTGAGGATACCCATCTCTCCCTTTTGCTTTATTATACAGTGGTCATTTTGTTCTTGTTTTAAAGATGGCAGTGATTACGCATTTGGTACTTGTGGCTTAGAACTAATGGAAAGTAAATTAATTGCAATGGAAATATTCCATAAAACTTGCATATTAAAACTGACTAAACAAAATTAAAACAAAAAAAAATAAACCATGTATAAAATAACAAAAAAAAGAAAACATCATACAGACTGTTGAAACAACATTTGCAATGTATTTAAAAATCATTATAATTTTAAAATAGATAAAGATCAATTTCCATTAGGTTGAGAACAAAGTATTTGTAAATAATGACAAGAGTATGTTTAAATGGAGCAATGTTTTACATATTGGAAATAATCCTAATAAATATTATAAAAATGTAAAGTGGCAAATTACTAGAGTTATTAAATAAAAATTAAGTTGCTTTGCAGTAAATGGAAATTATATAATAGATACCAGTTATTAAACAAATATTGGTTAGCTCATACTTATCAGGGACAGTTTCCTGCCTTTTATGTCACACTCTGTCTTTATTATATGCCTGGATCATATAACTGACTGATAAAAAACACTTTACTGTGTTTCTCCACTACATTAACTCAATTACTGTTCTTGTTCTCACAGCACCTGTTTGTTAGAGATGAGCTCAAGCAGTTCAGCAGAAGTCAGGTTCCTTCGAACATCTGTGTGTTTGGAGGCACACGAGTAGGTTGGTTTGGTACACATGCCAAGACAAGACCCAAAGTCTGGTCCAGCCAGGAGGTGCTTCTGTGGCAATTGGCCCAAAAAAGCTAGAGAAGCCGTTTAATCTTCCACGAGAGGAAGAAGTTGTGCTCTGTTTTAGAAGAATTAGCTAGTGGCTTGGGTTGCTTCTTTTTTCTGTTGGATATTTCATGGTTGCAACCTTCTCCACACTGACTGTCGGTTTCTGTGTAGTTTGCTATCCTATAATAAGGTTCTGAAGGAAAAAAATAATCAAGGTTTTATTTAGCACGCTCAGCTGAGTCCCAACACACAATTGTAGGGGATTTTTCTTCTTATCTAATTCAATGATATTCAGCCAGGAAGAGCTTTAAGGGGAAGATAGTAAGATATGATTTCTGATTGTTCCCATATGATAAGAAGAAAAGGGCATAATTAGGTGAGATCAGTTTCTCCTCTTTCTTGCTTTAAAAACAGTTGAGGGAAGAGACAGCCCAGTTGTACAACCCCGAGAGAAGAGAGGAAGGACTCTCAGGGCAAAATGCTTCAGAGCCTCGGGGCTTCGAGAGGACAGACGGAACTCCTGTAGCCCCCCTAGATGGCTTCTTTATGTTGACCAGTGAATAGAGATGGGCTGTATGGTCCTGCTTCTTCAGAGCTACCTACTTCAACTCACACAAACTTTCTGTGTGAAGAGATGCAGAAACAAGGGCAAAGCATGTATATGCACCACTAGTGCATAGCAGACATGTGCGTGGACTGGCCACTTTCTGATTCAGCTTCCTGGTTATAAAATAATATATAATACAGCTGAGAAGGTTATAACACAGAAGGCTTAGAGATGCTCAGACTTCGTGAAAAAGAAAACCATCTAAGTATCTCAGACCCATAATGTGCCATATGCAGATGCTTCCAGCGTTTCCATTTTTCCCCTCTGGGGGCAGCAATTTAAGGTTCCTTCATTCAGGGAGCTGAGCATCTCCTTTATGTTCTTGAGCACTCTCAATTCCCACTGAAATCAAATAAATGGGTGTGTTTTTCACTTTACATGCCTAGGCCTTTGGACTGCACAGAAACAGTTAAGTGTAAAAAATTAAAATTTCTTAGGTTCTACCTTTGACAAGCGACACATTATGTAGGGGCTGGTTTCAGGTTAGCTCTAGCACCTCTTTGCACCTTGCGTTAGCATTCAGAAGCTACTGCACATGTAGACCAGTTTGGGTTTGTGTGGTCAGTAGGTGCTCAGGTGTATTCCCAGTATGACTGGCACAGTTAAATCCTTTGAGTAATGAAAGGAGCCTGAAGAAGAAGAAGAAGCCTGAGAAAGAGAGGGATAGGAAGAAAAAACTTGGCAGGGCTGTGTCCATTGACTGAGAGTATGTTAGGATATGTATGACACACATCTTACATGTATTAGATGTATTATATACATTTACAGCGTTACTGCATTTTTCCTTGGAAATGTGACTAGCGAATTTTAAAACTTGCGTAAATGAACTGATGAAATACAGTAAAAATGGTGCTGTTTTAAATGAATTCAGTTCACATTTTCTTCCTAAAAAAAGACTGCCTGTTGCCATTCTCTGAAGGCGCTTGTAGTGGGATGAGCAATATGAATAATTAAGGAAAATGGGTATGTGTGCTCCAAGAGGAGACAATTTTGGTATTGAACATCCTTTATTCTTACATTTCTAAGATGAACTAAAAGGACTTTTCATTTCTCTAGATTTCTCCAGATTTCCCATCCTTAACACTGTACAGCATGCCTTTTCTCCTGTCTTAATGACATCCCAAACTTTTGTTGAAAATAATTGATTGAATTTAAATTTCCTTAAAAGTTTAAGAGGTAATGTTACAGTATAAATTTCCTACCAAACACTAAGTAGGGAAATATCCATTAGTGAAATTAACTACAGTTTCTAGGTAGCTAACAATGTGCAGTATACAGTAGGGCATGGCTAATGAACACTGCAGTGGGTGATATTTCATTATACAAATTAATGCTCACATTTTAATGGGAAAGTCACATAATGAATCTCAGCTTCAGTGACAGCAATTAGAGACACAGATTGTCCCCTTCTGGACAAGGCACTGTTTAGCAATAAGCAGCTGTGTAAAAAGTCTTCAGGTTTACAACATATATATATGCTTTGGGGGAATTAGTGTACAGTTTATATTAATGTACTGAATCTTCCCTGCAAAGTAACAACCATATTTATCTCTCTGCGTTTTAACTAAGTAAAGACATGTAAAAAGACTAAATAAATACTGCAGATGAGATATAAATAAAGGAAAATATTCAATTATAAAACTTTATAAAAATTAAAATATTTTATTTTAATGCCTAGTGCACAATTGAAAAATCTTTAATAAACTGAGTCAAAAGCATCAAAAGTCTGTCCTTTTACAGGGTAGGGGTAGTTTCATCTTATATAATAGAGAAAAATCACTAGTGAAGGAAAGTAGTAAAGAGAAGAAGTTAACTATTATTTCTGACAAACAGATTAATTGTGTGGTGAAACATGTGCAGGATCCAAAAATAATCCTACAGAACCTTTGATATTCCATTTGGTTTAAAAAGTGTGAAGTGAATGATTAGAATGATAAAAGAAATTACCATGTAAGAATAGGCATAATAATGAACTAATTAAACCATACAGCAATTCATTTCTAAAATATCTGCTGCACAATGGATAAAATAGGTTATCAATAACTGTTTCAATGGTAAAATAAAAAATGCTGGAAAATGTTTTCAATATTTTCATTAAGCAGTATTCTCTGGAATTATAAGATGTTTGATTTCATTTGCTTTGCATGAAAGAAAATTATAGCTTGTTTAGAAATGTATAGGATCAAATTGCAACCCACATTGTCCCTGAGTGACTGTCAAAACCCCACTACTGGCTGACAGAGCATTAGGTGTTGGGGTTCTTGCACTGCTGCACAGCCCTCGCTGGACTGAGGAGCAGCACTCCGAGGAGCAGAGGGGCATACTCCACAAACAGATTCCTTAAGAAATCGTATTGAAAAAGGAGGGGGGGCATTCAGTGGGGACGGGGAGTGTAGGGTGCAGTACAGACTTTGAAGAAGCTGCATGTTAAGTATGAAAAAGGAATAAAGAAGCCCACAGCTCTAAATATAAATAGATATTTAAGAAGTACAGAGAGTTGATAAAGGAAACTAAAAGTAATAGTAAAAATATGTATGTGGCTGTTAGGGTTGTGGAGAACAGGGTAGAATTCTGTAGATCTGGCAGGTTTAACAATTGGTATCTTGCTAATACTGGACAAGAATGGATAGAAAATTATCAACCATGGTATAGAAGACTAAATACTCTTCTATTCTGTTCTCAGAAACAAGCACGATGGTTTTTATAAGTCTTTTCCAATGATACAGTTCTGCCATTAAGTAATGAGGCTGTTATGCTGTAGCCCACTACATTTTAATATTTTTTAGAATGAATGAGACTGGATAACTTGTAGATAAAGTCTTAAAAACCCTGGCTGAAGAGCTCTCCAAATCATTAAAGTACATTTAAAAAACCAGGTCTTGGAACACGGAGCAAGTTCCAGAGCACTCATAGTAGTAAAAAAGCTCTGGCTATTCTAGTATTTCCAAAAAGAAAGAATATTAAGACCTTGAAATTATAAAAGGACTACCCTGACGTAAGTTTTGGGTAAAATTACAGAATGCATTTTTTAACTAATTAAGAGTTGGTAGCATAGTTAATTCAATTTTATTTTATGAAAGTAAGTTTTATCAAGTTTCTCACTTTCTCTCAAGGCTTGTGAAAGTAGCTTGTTCTATGTGACAATCGCCCCCACCACAAAAACCCAGTTTACAGAGATGCAGTGGCACATAGACTGGCAGTTCCACAGCAGTGCTTTCAGCTCCATCTATTTGGTATTTCATCATTATTTGGAAGAGTATATAAAATCACTGTTGATAAAATTTACCAATGGCACAAAAATGGTAAGATGCTAAAAATCATGGGGAGGCACTGATTAGTCACTTAGTCAAGTGGGCTCTTTTCAACAATATGAATTTTAAATCAGCAAAATGTAAAGGAACAAATACTAGAGGCGTTGATGAACTGGGCCTAGGATTATGGTAGAGAAGCAACAGAATATGAGCTATTAGTTGATTGCTATAGCTATGGTTGTAAACACAGTCTTGGACTATATAAGATTAATATCAAGTTGAAATTTCATCAAAGCTTCAGTGGGTACCCATAATTTAAAAGGACATTGAAAAATTGGGAAGGGTGTTCCACTCAAGAGTGAGAGAAGGTGAAGAGGTGAGTGGTTTGCCATCTGCAAGTACCATCCTTAGGGAATAGACTTTTTTATTACAAAAATCTGTTTAATCTAGCAGGGCAAAATGTAGCAATGTTCAGTAGTAGGAAGCAGACTCTGGACAAATTTAAGCTAGAAATGAGGCACACATTTTGAGTAGTGAAAATACTTAACTAGTCAAACAGTGTACATAGGGATATGTTGGATTCTTCTTCATTGCTGTGGTTGAAACAGAATATGTTTAACCTAAAACAAGTAAGTTTTGTTTCAAATTGTAGTTATGATTTGATGCAGGACTTATCATGTGAGGGTCTTTGGCCTGTGTTGTACAGCAGATCAGACGAGATCATCATAGTTGTCCCTTCTGGCCTTAAAATCTGTAAATCTATTTATAATCTGGCTGTGGTCTCCTTGCAGAGCCCATAGCAGATAATTCTTATGTATGTCGTACATACTGTGTACTGTATGATCAGATTGCGTTCTGAGCAGGACCGGTGATAGCTTGCATAGATTATACGTCTGCGTTGTTTATACAACCTACTATAAAAATAGACCTGGGCAACATGTCTGTTTCCAGTTATCTACCAAGCTTTTGTGCAGATTTTACAAGCAGCATTGAATTTTTATTGTTTTACTCTATCCTGATATAAAATACTTCTTGTGAGATGTCTTGTGTCTTGTAAACGAGAGCGGTAGATAGATCAGAACTGTGATTATGTTGCCCAGATAAGTTATCCTCTACAAGATTTTTTTTTTTTTATTGTACACACTGGAATATTCTCTCTTTCTACTCCATTGTGGAAAGGTTTGCAGGGATGCAAACAGGGCCAGAGAATTAGCAAGATCAGGATGGTCATTGCCTTTGTGAACAATGAAAAATGACTCTTGGATATGAAATGCAGAAAATTATTTTGAAAAAGTCATGTTCCCTCACTCCTACCTGGCAATGTTAATTTATGTGAACTGATATTAAGTGTTAAATAACTCATCCAGACACTGCTCTTGGCAATATTACCAGGGTAGTCATTACACTAGGATGAATTCTCTGAAACCTTTCCTCAAAGTATGAGATACAAACAGGTTGTCTTCTAACAAGAATCATGGCCTACCTCTCTTGTCCTCTGTAGTATTCTTTGGACCTACACTATTTCAGTGGCTGGTAGAGTCCTGGAAATTAGGGGTCCTTTGGGTTTTCCATTGAAACTGGCTTGGTTTTTGGTTAGTTTGGTTGAGGTTAGGTTGGGCTTTTTCCCCCAGCAGTTTATAACTCTGTTTTGTCATTTGTACGGGGATTTACATCGGGTATAGCAGGTTCTTAATTTGAATGGATGAAATAGCATCTAAATATCTGCACAATTACTGAATTTAGGAAATACTGACACAGTAAATTTAAAAGATTCAAAGATGATTTACTCTATCCTACTCCCTTCTACCAATGCCTGCCCTTGAAATAGCAGCAGTTAAGATTGCTTTGAAGTAAACTAATCACTGCCAATATTTGGATCTAAAAGAGATGAGAGAGGTTTTGAATAGTTCCCTTTGAACAGTTATTTGGCCAGTCCTGTATTGTAAAGGTGGCACAGTGTGTTGCTACATGTTGAGTCCAATTTCAGACCTTCAGCTTTAGATCTCATTTCTAGCCATGCAAGAGGTGGGAGCACCGCAGAGGCAGGAGAGATTTGAACTTTTTATCACACTGTCTCAGTTAGTGTCTTCTTTCAGTCCAACGCTTATGGCGTTGGTGGCGAGCTGTGTCCAGATCCCTCTGCTGAAAGGAAGCTCACTCAGTGGAGAGGCCTTCGAGCAGAAAATGTAATGACTTCAAGGCTTAGCAATTCAGAATAAGAGTATGTTGTTGTGCCCAGTGCTTTAGACCGAAGGTACGTTAGAAGTACAACATATTACTCGTATTTCCTCTAGTTAGCGTATTTTAACTCACTTATACCCATTTTTACATATAGTTACTGCTTTGAACAGCTCCTGCACATTTTTAGCACCATCAGTGCAGCCTCTATTGCAAACTTCTCCTCCTCCCTGCAGGAGTAGTTATCCAACGGTTGACATAGCGCCTGCAATTCTGGGACACACTTTTTAATGGTGTCACTTGATGTGCAATGCAAACACACTCTGAACTATCATTAGAAGAAAAGGAAGTGCTCAATATAATTGTGTTAAAGATTTCCGTAAAGGCATAGGGGATGCTGAGGAAGAGCTTTTCAATTAAGAGGAGTGAAAACTCAAAAGTGAGAGCATTTAACCTTATAAAGTCTGGTACTTGTTTTTCACCAGTCTGATTACTTCTTAAGCAACACTTGAAATACCTAAGTTGTGTCAGAGGTCACTAGTGACTGTTGACAGTAACTGGTGGGACAAACATCAGAATAACAGAAAAAGGCTCAAAAAGATTGCAGTATGTACGTGCTGTAAAAACAGCATTAATATTTGTCCATGTTCTGACTGGCAGCAGAGCTGTCAGAGTTTGCACACTCCCAAACAGCCCTGCAGAAATGCAAACAAATAGACAGCCAGTGTCTTCTGTCTCCTTGTCCCTACCCTAAAATGCCTGTGATGGGGGGGTGCGTGTGCTCAGACTCTCACCTGAGACCAGGGAAGCCCAGACAGACGTGATCCGTCTCAGTTTGGTGATTCTTGCGTGTCAGTAGGAACTGCGTGCTTTTGCACAACTCCCGCTGAAATGCAGCCCCTGCTTCTCGCTGGTGGAGCGCCAGAACTTAATTAGGTGATTGTGGAAGACTCAGAAGTTGCACTGAAACGTTTAAATCTGATTTCTTTTGTGAAGCTGTGTGGACCCAGGCCTAAAGCATGAACCATGCTAATTACTACCTCTTCCTCTGCTGAACACCTCTTGTTTGAGGTGCTGTACTTCTCTCCTCTAAAAAGGTCGATTAATGTGGTTGATGTAAAGCTCTCATGTCTCACCATTTAGCTTTAGGATTACATTATGGATTTAGAATTTCCACTGCTTGTAATTTACTTCAGCCCCATCTGAATTGCAGCACGGATCCAGCGCCTGTTCATGGGCAGTAAGCCTGCTCGCGCAGTGCTGTATGGTCATTTGAGTGCTCTGGTGTTGCATCTCATTAGTAAATTCCTGCAATCAGTGAGAGGAGCAGCTTCCCAAGTATTTACCAGCCTTTCAATTGAGCCTGTAGCTTAAAACAAAAGTTGGAAAGCCTTTCAATTTCGTTTTAAGCAGATTTTGAGGTTATTTGAAAACGAGTAACTTTCCAGCTGGTTTGGTGACCTACATAATAGTATGTAACATTTTTACTGTGGAGGAAGTTTTCAAAACAAATATTTCCATTATACCATTTGGAGAAGGCTTGCCTTAGTCTTTTGGATCACTTAGGGAAAAAAGCTACGTAGAGAAAACAGTTTCTTCTTCTTGTTGAGCTCCCTCATAGAAATAATTGCCAATATTGGCAGCTCGCAGGTCTTTCAGATTCCTGTCACTTTTAGTGAGGATTTCCCTGCTTCTTCCTTTTAAAGGAACTCTGCATTGCTAACAAGCGCTCTGCAAAAATTTAGATGTACATTTGCTTAGATGTACATTCTTTTTGGATATGTCTTTATGATTGTATGTGAATATTTATTATACGGGTAGTATCTTCTACCTCTTAAAGTATAGGAAGAACAATAAAAGTTTAGTGTGGGATTCAAATATATATTTAATTCATAAAAAACATCTTATATATGTTTTAAAACTCTATTCAAGCTAATCCTAGAAAAGCGCTTATGGTAGGTAAATTACACGTTTTACTACTTGAGCATTAGAAATGCCATTAGTACAAATTTAAAGGACTGCAAAAACCAGTAGATAATGCTAATTTCAAATACAGAAACTAAATATATTTTGTACTATTTTTATTACTCGATTTCTTTTTTATTTTATTGACTACTTTTTATTTTAACTATATGTTCTTACATGCTGCAATCATAATGTAATGTAATGATATTAATATTTTATAGAATCTGTATTTGTAGTTCTTTATTTAGAAACAATGCAGTAGGTCTGAAGATCTTTGAATCCTTCTGGAATGGTGCCCTCCAAATAATGATAAATTACTTGTGCAGTATGCCATTTGCTAATTATATCCATGATTTACTGCAGAGCAAGACTTAAATCATTCATTTCAGTCTTGCGTAACAGTGCCATAAAATTTTTAGGTTTAAAAATGGTTTCCATGTGTATAATTTAAACAAATTTTAGAGCAATTGTATACACAAAATATTGCAACCATCCATTTGTTACATTCTTTGTCTCTCTTTTTTTTAAACTTGTACTTTTAATGATTACTGTGGTTGAAATTGTTATGCTTCATTTTCATAATCATAGCTTTTAATTCTACAACAGTTTTCTACATGTTAGATTAAGAAAAAGATGGCTAATTGTGTGTAGATACCATGTCATTCCTGAATAGCCCCACATTCTGGAAACCCATTTTAGAAATATTCAGTTTATGAATTAGTCTTCAATTAAAGCCATTTCTTTTTTAAAAATGAATTATTAGCTCTAAGATCTTCTTGTTTTCAAGCAGCTAATGTTGATTCTTTTTTCTTCACTCATCCGTACACCAAAGTACAGTTAACTCTCTTTCTTTATATTTTCCTCTTTATCCACACCTATAGGTGAGAAGCCTTACAAGTGTCCGCATTGTGATTATGCTGGTACTCAGTCTGCATCCCTCAAATACCACTTGGAACGGCACCATCGGGAGCGACAGAATGGAGCAGGACCACTCTCTGGGCAGACTGCAAGTCAAGAGCACAAAGATGAGACATCAAGTAAAAGTTCTGTGTTTATTAGACCAGATATATTGAGAGGAGCCTTCAAGGGGCTTCCTGGTATCGATTTCCGAAGTGGCATGGTCTCGCAGCAGTGGACGTCAGGAATGCTGTCTTCTGGAGATCAGCAAGGACAAGCAGCTGGCATGTCATCTGAAGTATCTTCAGAAAATATGAAGGGTTCAGACATATCTTCCAAAGGAACACACTTCTCTGAACTTGGCCGTGCTTACCAGAACATGGTTGGGAACGGTGTGAACTTTCAAGGGTCTTTGCAAGCTTTCATGGACAGCTTTGTCCTAAGTTCTTTGAAGAAAGAAAAAGAAATGAAGGATAAAGCTCTCTCAGATCCACTTTCAGCAAAAGCTCTGGGCTCAGACGGTGGCGAGGAAAAGATAAATAGCAAGTCCTCGCAGCGAAAAACAGAAAAGTCACAATATGAACCTCTTGACTTATCCGTAAGGCCAGATGCAGCCTCCCTCCCAGGTTCATCTGTTACTGTGCAAGACAATATTGCTTGGCACGGCTGCTTATTTTGTTCCTTTACAACTTCATCTATGGAACTAATGGCTCTGCACCTCCAGGCCAATCACTTGGGCAAGGCTAAACGTAAAGACAACATCATAGGGAACAACAAAGACCAATCTAGAGAAGCTTCAGCCTCAGTTAATAAAGTGAGCTTGCTCCCCTCTTCTGTGCAGTCCAGCAAGGAGGCAGTAGTTTCAAACATGCTGAGCCAGCTGGACTCAGCTTCTGAGAAAATGACCCAAGGACAAAATAAAGAGACCCTGGGAGAACAAAAGAGCACTGCCTGGCCCAGCCACATGGAATCCACTTTTTGTAATTTTACAACAGACTTCTATAAGCAGTTTGGTGTTTATCCTGGTGTTATTGGCACGGGAACACAAAATTCTTGCACCAGTAATGAATCCGAAATAAAAACACAATCCGAAGATGACCCAAATATTCTGCTCTCTGACTCTGTAAATAAAAGCGCTACTGATGACCTTTCTGACATAGCTTCATCTGAGGATATGGAATCTTCCAAGGAAGAAAACATTGAAGATGAGGACATTGACACAGAACCAGATATTATGAATAAGCAGTTGTCTGCCCTAAATAAAGAAAGCAGTGAAGGAGGCGACAATATACAAAGTGCAGTCACCTCACAACCAACACAAGGGCTCGTATCACCACTGCCGCAAGCGTCAGAAAAGCAGTGGCACAGTCAGAATCTTCTATCCTCCCATGAAACTGCACAAGGAGTGATGAAACCCGAACAAGTTCAGGGTCCACAGGTCCTGGAGAAGCAGATGAACATGTTGTCAGTCCTAAGAGCTTACAGCTCTGATGGCTTAGCAGCCTTTAATGGACTTGCAAGTAGCACAGCAACTAGTGGATGTATCAAGAGACCTGACTTGTGTGGTAAGTTTTAGACCTTCTTTTAGACCATTTCAGAAAACACTTGTGCAGAATCATGAAGCTGCTCTTTAAATATACTTAGTCATGTTTGTTAGTAATTCATTTTTTTAAATGTTAAACCCTGTGGGCCAAATTCTAGTCTTATATGTGGTCTACTCCATTGAAATCAGCAGTGCTGCATGCATATACTTATACAGGATTTTAGAAAGAACTTGCTTTTTAAACTAGAGTAGCAGCAATATAGACTATCTGTGCTAGTGGCATCTGAAGGGGATACTTACTGCTTTAGCATACTCAAAGGAGGAAAAAGTTTTAAAAAAATTTACATGGTAACTTGCAAACTTTTCAGTATTTTGATATAAGTAAGAACCCAAGAAAAACACTGGATGCTTTGCCAAGCAAACCTTGCTTTCTCTTTTTTTCTTTTTTTTTTTTTTTCCTGTCTTTGAATTGGGGTGTGTTCAATTACCACAATATTAATGAAATCAAAGGCCAAGTGCATGGAATGCGTCCACCTGTGGTGAAGAGCCTTTTTTTTTTCTTTTCTTTTCTTTCCCTCCCCCTTTTTTTAATTATATTTTTCTGGTTTGTTTCAATGGCACCCATACAGTAGTTGCCCTTGACCATTTTCACTATTCTAACCAGCAGTTGTACAAATTGTGATTTGCCTAATTAAGAATATGCCTCCAGGTAATTAAAAAAACAAGAACACCCCAAACAAACAAAACCACCATTTACCCTTATTAGTCTCTGATTTACAAAACTGCAGTTTACTTCCTCATATCACACACATCATATTTGACAAAAATGAAAGTTAAATCTATTTGGAACAAATGAAAATGAGGATTTTTTCAATTTATCTCCTATTTTGTCAGCATAGTTCTTGTTTGAAAGAGATTTTAGAGTGTAAATCCTTTGAAAAACAGTATCACTTTAAAAAGCAGAGTCAGCAAAGGACACAAAAACTTCAGTAATGCTCATTTCACTTAACCTTCAAACTAATCAGAAAACTCATTGTCAGAGCTGAACATGCATAATAAGATGTATTCAAGTTAAATAAAGAAAATGTGATCAACAGTTATAAAGCCTGACAATTTAAAATGAAACCCTGAGTCTGCAAACACTTGCGAGTGGTTACCCTGGTTAACTTAAGGTTAGTGGGAGCTTTGTTTGACTTTACTAGGATGGTATATGTGCTTAAAGCCATAAGCCCTTCTTCAGGCCCCTCTCTGCTTTTCCAAGTGTATTAGTTGGTCTGGTAAAAAACTCTGATTTCTCCTCACAAAGTTTCTCTCACTTGTATTCTTAGAGCATTTTGGCTTCACAATATTGTCATTACTTAAACTGAATCATGAGCCCAAGTATCTGCATGGCCTTACGTGTAAACTTCTGTGTCTCAATGCACTAAGAACCAATTCAGATAGTTGCAAATATTTCCAGATTCTTCAAAATCAGCAGTTACATTACTGATATTTAGAAAATAGTTGATAGTTGATTTAATTTGCAGCTGGTGAAATCCTACTTGGATTTTTCCCCCCCTCTATTTGTGGAGTACAATCAATCAGTTACCAAAAAAAAAAAAAATACAGCAGAGAAATGACTCTCTAAACAAACAAATAAAAAAATTGGAAAACTAAGATTAGTTGCTTTGTACAAAATATCTTTATACTTCTTCCCAGACATAAGATTTTTAAAACAACAACAAAAAACCCCTCTAACATTATTATTGAAATGAGGTCATGTTACTTCCATTAGTTTTTTGTTTCATCTTCCAATCAATTCAACAGACATTTTATGATGGCTTGAGTTTATATGATTTTAAAGACCATATCCCTTTCACAAGCTCTGCCCAGTGATAATGGATTTGACTTGAAGTATGAAGGAAAAAAAAAACAACAGAAGCTTGTCTGTTCTACTTTTTAAGCCATTTTTTAATGGAAAATGCAGTGCGAGTCCTCCTTTCTCCCCCTCCAAAAATAGCTTTTAAAAATTCTTTACTGACATTCTATTGAGTGTTTGCAGAATATAAGTATTAAGGTTGACTATTTAAATATATTATTTCATTTTTCGCAGTATCTCACAGCAAAAGTGGATGAGTTGTCTTTTTTCATTTGGTTGGCTTGGACACCGCCCACTTGAAAGTAGTGTTTTTGGGAGTTTTCATTTTCTCAGTGACATTTTATACTGTGAAATCACACTCCATCTGTGCATGCTAGTGCGGGGAATCTCACCTGATGTTTCTGCGCTTGCAGATTAGCCATCGGGAGCACCCTGTTCATTTATTAGCCTTCCTTCCCTCTTGCACAAAGCCCATGACCTTAGTCATGGTTCCCTTTGTCTCTCCTACTGCCTGAGAGATCAGAAAACTCGAGACCCACCTCCAGCACCCGATTCCAGGGCATGATTCTTGTGTTCCTTTGTATTTTGGGAGACTGTGCATTTGCCTTTCTTTTTACAGCCAATGATGTGTGGGTTGTTGACATCTCAAGAGAGAACACTGATACACTTCATACAGTCCTTGCACAATCTAGACAGCAAGGCATGGTGCTCTTTCCGCAGTCAGAATACAGTGGAAATAAAATTGAAATAAAATATCTCAGCTTCAGTTAGCTGAGACTGCATCTTTGATTGGCCGCACTAATTGAGTTAAATTTCTGGCTGCATAAAAACAAGCTGGGATTTTCAGTGATCCATGTGGATCATTTTTAGTTGGCAGATTTTACCTTAAGATAATGGGTCAGTTTTTAAGCACAAATCTTGGCACGAAAAGGGTTTAATTTCTAGAGGAGAATGCCACCAACTCACATTGTTGTTTTGGAAAGTCACCGCACATGGGGAAGCAGTCCTCAGTTTCCCTGTATGTAGAACAAGAAAGACTGATGATGTACACATAATTCATTTATGCTCCTATCATGCTTCAGGCTGTAGGGATGAAAGACACAATTAGGAAAGAACCATAATTACTGCATAATACAGAAATTTCCATGTCAAAATGCTGCTGAGAAAAAACATGAACTTTTGTAATATTTCTCCTTTACATATATAGCAGAATAGGAAAGAACAGAAAGAAAGAAAAAAATACCATTGACGAATTTAGAGTTGCTCCTGACCTGTACTGGGTTTTGGAGTCTCAAGTGACTATACCTAGGAGCCAATCTTGTTGATCTTTGCTACCATGCAGATTCTAAGAAGAAGACATGCCTTTCCTTGCTGCTTGGCAGCCTGTAGCCCAGCGTGGAGGGGGAGCCCAGGGCAATGGCTCCATGGCTTGGTAGCTGTCTTAAGCATCTGTGTACTCTGCTTTCACAGCCCTTGCTCATTCGAGAGGTTATGCTTGGAGGTTCTAGACCTACTTTGTATTTAAGTTTTGGAAGATCTGTTTTCCTTTCCATTTAAGCTCTTCTCTTTCTCTGCTTGTCTTCCCGTATACACGTAGTTGTATCGCAATAATGTTCTACCTCCTGTTCCAAGTCATTAATTTACAGGTGATTTGCACAGCATCTATTTATAACAAGACCCTTTCCTTTCTCTCTCTCCTCCTCTTTAAATTTTTCTGCTTTGTGTCTAAGATGATAAAATTTCCCTACTTGCATTTTCTGCTTGGGAAGTACTTAGGCTTTCAAAGAAGAGCTGGTGGGCTACAGAACTATTGGCCAAAGATAGTCCTGGGCGTTAGCTGGTTGCTTAATGGGTTAGTGCTATTGAATCCACACTTAACGATGTCCGAAAGTATTAGTTCCATGTTGTCTCTCTAAATCTAATTTGCTTCCATTCATGCTTGCTTTCCTCTGCAATTAGTGCTGTTTTCTCCTGCATAGGCTCCACCCCATTATCACTTCTTTCACTGCATGAAAACAAGGCAGGGCCCTTCTGATGTACAGTAGTAGCTTTGGAGTTCTGATCCCGCAAAGGGCTGAGCACTTGCAGTTTCCTTTGGAGCAAAAAGTGTTTAACATGGCACAGAATTATTAAAAATGTTCGGCATTGTAACTTTCTGAAATACCTTCCAAATGTGGAACTGCAGCACAGACAAGAGGGCTGGGCAAGGGGAAGATCGATTGTGGCAGATTATTACAGCTTTACTGTCACATAATTATAGTGCTCTACCCCAATGTTTAAATAGTGAATTTAGTTGTTGTAAATTGCTTATTGCCACAGGTGTCAAACCAAAAAGATTATCACGCTAACCCCTTCAGAACTACCACCAACATATAAAACACAGAAAAAGATTTTTAATTGTTTGTGGTGGCTTCACTTGAATCTTTATTGCAGGTCTTTTAAATTATAAAATCCATATTAAACAGAAGCAAAAGGCCCGCTATATCCAAGCTCTAGGACAGCTACGAGGCCATGGAAGGTCATCCTACTGCAGCAAACTGTAGTACTCCTGCCCATTTAAAGTATCTTGTAACGCGTTTAAGTAACCCAACGTTTTGTCCTGATCTGCAGTTGAAGGAGTAACCAGAATATTCTTTTCCTTCAAGGCAGAATGAAATGATACGGAAGTTTTACTGCAGACTTTTCTTTACCCCACTATGGTGATTTTGAAGAGGTGTCTTTAGTTTCAGTTAGGAGGTCCAAGGCCTGCTTTTAGTGTACGAACTGTATGGCTGAACGGGAGATCAGCACCTCGGCCCCATGCCTGGGTTTCAGCCGCACTTCTGGATGTCGCAGTGCCATTTGCATGGCAATATCAAACCAAACTCATACGGCTTGCTTCCTTTTTTTAATTAACTGGGACTGCCAGTGATCCAGTGAAGTTTGTGTTGCTGGATAAAAGGGCTGGTCTGTGAATAGCATTGTATTTGCCAAATGGTTCGCTAGTCATTTCAGTACAAACAAATGGATGGTGTCTGTAAGTCTGCAAACACTGTTGACATTTAGCCTTGTTTATGTTACTTTCCTTTTGCTGCATATTTTTGGCTAGAAAAGATACTGTCTGAGTCAACATTGACTTCCTAAGCAGAAGCTAAGGACCCAATCTTGCATCTCTCATTCTCGATGAGTGGGACTACTTATATGACTAAGGACTGCAGAATCAGGTCCTATGTTTATTTGACTTTAAATTTCATTGCTATATTCATGTAATTTAATTTGATTGTATTTTGTTGTATCAGAAATCGGTCAGGTGATAAGTTAGGTATCACCATTTTGTTTACTGTTGACAACTTTTGTTTCTTACCATTTTTCATATTGCGGTGTAACATTCCCATTCCATTTATGTTTCTGGAAATTAACCCCTAAAGTATCTGCTACAGCTAAGTGCTGAGTATCTTCTATTCCCAGTGAAACTGGAGGAGGCATTTAGTCCCTCCTAGCACCAGATCTGAAAGGGGGATTGTGTTTGCAAAAGGAGGCCTTGGTATGTGCCTTGATTTCAGACATCAGTGGCCAGCCGCGCTAAGGCAAATCCCTAGCACAGAAAGGCTTTTCTTTTCTTTGCAGAGACAAAATAATGATGTAAGCTTAGAGCTGTATGATTTTACTCTAAGTTTCGTCTCCCAGACAATATATTCTTATTGTTTTTGTCATATCCAGGTCGAATTTAAATTATAATTTAGGATTAGGCAGAGGCATAGAGATGTTTCCAGGTCTTTCCAAAGTGAGACAATGTTCTGGTTTGTGTTTTGGTTCAGGAGTATATATTCTTGTGTCTGAGGTATAGTATTTCCTATAACTACTCATAAACACGAACAATTTAGAGATCCTTGTAAGTCAAAACTAAGTGTACAATTAATACCTATTATGAGGCCAATTTTAAACAATTAATTTGACAGCAATTATAATTTTATGTTACAGGCTTTCAGAAATAAATAACCAAATTCATCTTTGTAATCTAAGGAATTTAGGGTATCTTTATGCAGAGATGATCTTGTTATGCACAGTGTTGCATATCTGGAATTTCTGAGGTTTGCTCCCACCTATCTTAGATATCTGTAGTACCAGGGATAAATAATTACCTGAGGCTTATTAATTGTTTCAGCAAAGAAAAAAATATATACCTTAAGTGTAAGCATTAATATATGTATACACAATACATCCACAATATATAACAAACCATCATAATAGTACAAAAATAGAGGTCCTGAATATGTTCTGTTATTTATGTGTTTGGCAAGCTTAGGGAATGGACTTTAGTATGAGTGAAAATTCTCTTAACATTTTTAAGGTTATTTATTGTCATTTCTATTTGAGTTTTTAATGGTCCTGTATTTTGTAATGCTTTAGCAGGAAAAAATACTGTAGTTATCTTTTTTCATATTCTTTAAGCAATATTTCTAGCTTAATATATTGTGCCAGGTTTTCCAATATTAACCAAGAAAGACAGTAAAATTCAATGAACGGCACTCTGACATCCACAATTTAAAACCTGTGATTGAAGTGAAATGTGTAAACTTCTAGTGGGTTATCATGTGCTTTGGAATAGAGTATTGTTGGAAGTAATTAGAAAATATATTAAGGTTTCCTGGTAATGAAGGTATGTAAGTTTTAATAATTGTTGCTTTCTGAATAAGTGTCAAACTATATCTTTAAATGTATATGGAGTTACAAGTTAGGTCACTTCTGAATGGAATGTAAAACAATACTAAAATGCTTCAATAACTTATCTCAGTGTTGCTAATAAAAAAAAAGCTGTTAACCATTAGTGCAGTTTTGAGTCGTTTTGTTAATTCATTCAAGAAAACTCTCTGAGAAACTGTTGTACCTTTTGGTAGACCAAAGACCACTCATGCAATCCACTGTTGTTCGGTGCTTTGAGAGGCAAACTCTGCAAAGCTACTTGTTGGCCTTGTAAGGGATATTTGTTAAAAATGCAGTCGTCTAAGGAAGGAGTGGTTTGTTGTTAGAACGATGCCATATATGGTTAGGCAGGTATAAAAGCGGGGACATTAGGCTTGTTTACTCTGTCACAGAAAATATCTTGGGAATGAGGGACCTGTTTCTCCTCTGTCACTATTAAAATCCAGCAGAAATTCTTGTGGAGGTCACTGCGTTAAAAATGAGTAATGCGGGATGGATTGAGCGTGTAAGTATTAGTGCCTGGGTGCTTGGCCAGGGTGAGCTACATACTTGGGTCCAGTCCTGCAGCTGGAAATATAGCCTTAGTGAGTAATGGGTATACGATGTCTATCCCAGCAGAGAAATACCAGGAGCATACAGCCCGTGAGTGATCTTTCTTGGTTAATCTTGCCTAGCCTTACATTAAGTCACAGTCTTCAATACTGCAGATAGCACTGAACTCTCCTTTTTGTTTCCTATGGAAAGAATGTGCGATAAGCGTCCTGATACTAGCCTCCCTCCTCAGACCCGCGTACCATTCACCCAAGATAAAGCAAGCATAGGATAACGAGCAACCAGTCGCATCAGCCCCCGTAGTATCACTCAGGTCTGTGGTAAGTGTTTCCAGGATGGGACCCATAAGAGGTGGCCTGTTGTTCGGTGCACCGCTGAGTACGCAATGGAACCTAAAGGAAAACATGACGAGGGCTCCCAGTGTCACATCTTCATTAATGCTGTCAGTTTTGAATAGCATATTGGTACTTTTTATTTATGCCACCGAAACACCATGAGTCAGGACCTGACATTTTAGTGTTCTGTGTCATACTGAGAAAAATCTGTAGTTCAGCAGTAGGACAATTATATTATTTTGGAAGGGCTAGAAATAATACAGCATTTGTGAGACAACTGTAACATTTATCCAGACTCAGTGTGAGATTGTTCTTCCTTTTATTTGGAGAGCACTTCCAAAAAAGTATCAACTAGGAGCAAAGGAAAAAAAAAGACAAGAAAAAGTGGCAATTATGAATCCATTTAACCCCCATCGGGTATAATCTCATCTTGTGTAATACCGCTGGCTGTTACATGCCTAAACTTCTATGCAGTGAGCTGTGAATGTAGTCCTTATTGTCCTGTGGGCAATATGACTAAGGAAAAAATATCTCTGTAATACAATGGAGCATTTGTCTGAACGGCGTAACCTAAGGTCCATAACATCAAATCTAAAGTTGTAATTATACAGCTGCAGTCACACCACTCAAGTGAAGGCTGTGTCAGCACTTGTATTATATAAGAAATCCTGTTTTCAAGGGTTGATGAGTCATATGCAAAAAACATTTCTCACTAAACAATTGTTCTGGTTGTTCCAAAGCAACGTCTAGGTACGGGCCTTTCCCCAGTAGGACGTGGTCACGTCTTCTGCAGTATGCCATGGCTTAACTTGGCAGTTTGTTTTGCTAATGAATGTATCTTTTCCAAGCTAGGAAATTACCTAGAAGGTTTGGGGTTTTGTGCATTTTTATTATTGTCAAAACACAAACTAGTGGGAAAAAACGCAGGGTGGGTAAGGTCTTCGCTAACAGGGATTATAACAGGTGAAACATGTCTTTCTCAGAATTATAAAATTAGGATTTTTTTCCCAGTTAGTCATCCCCAATGTTGATTTAAGTTCTCTGATCTGAACACTTCCTTAGAAGACCCAGTCACAATTTTATTTTTTGAGATGCCTTGAAATTGAGCCTTTCAAGCTCACAGCAACTGTTACTGCCATTTGAAGCAGCCGCACATTTGCTGGCAAGGAGCAGACAGGAAAGAGGTTTATTTACAGCAGCACCGCAGAGGTGAACTAGGAGCACTGTGCATCCCTCCCACATGAATGTAAAAGGAATACACTTAGGGTTGAGACCAAATACCAGAAACCACACAAATTTTCCTACTACGCGAAATCTCTAGATAGGTATGCTGGATGCGAGTGACTTCACCTAACAGATGCCCGTGCCCGGAGCATTGCCATTTACAAACAGGTGTTCCTGAAGCCGCCCCCACGTCAGGCATTCGCACCCAAGCCGCCTGGCCCGCCCCATTGTCCGTGGAGCGAGACGCAGGCCAGCAAGTTTCTTTAAGCCGATCTCCTCTGATGCAGGGCGTCTGTAGCGCCGTCCCCTGCATAGAACAGCCATTGTTCAGCTCGCAGAGCAACAGTGGGGTAGCAAATAGCATGGCATGCTGGGGATCAGAGAGGGAATTGTTCCTTAATTATCTCTTACTGAAGGAGAAACCCAAGGCATATCCCGATATGTGCCATGACTCTAACAGAACATGAGTCTCTTAAATGAGATTTGGGGAGGGGAGCTCACGTTCAGAAGCTGGCAGTCCTCTCCGGTCCTGCAGGTCTACCTGTGATTCACTCACTGACCATGGAAAAAAAATAAGGTTTCCGCTTTGGATTCTCCATTGTGAAATGGAAAATAAT
The DNA here is from genome assembly GCF_035582795.1 of Mycteria americana. Lineage (NCBI taxonomy): Eukaryota > Metazoa > Chordata > Aves > Ciconiiformes > Ciconiidae > Mycteria > Mycteria americana. The sequence goes on from NC_134372.1 coordinate 36,635,408, forward strand.
AGTACTTCTCTCCCTGGTAGGAGTGCTGTGAGGATAAATGAATTAATTAATGTTTGTAAAGCACTTTGAAGATGAAGAACGTTATATAAGTCCTCAGTGTATAAATGCTTCCTTCTCTGATATAACTACAGTAAGCTATAAAAATTTATTGATGAAAATAAACACACATTTAAAATATGTGTTGAGTGTGTATATCCCTCCTATATCCCAGCAGCGTTCATGGGCCCGACTTCCTGAGCAGCACAGCGCGGCGAACCCGGTGCTGAAACCTGCCTTCAGCCTCAGCCCTACCGGCACCAAGCGGCCGGCCCTCCGGGGCTCTCTGCACCTGCAGGAGCTTTGCCGTATTTTGGCCCTACTGCCTTCCCACCGAATCCATGAATTTTGACCTCAGGGCTCTTCGGAGTGCCAGCTGGGTTGAGCCGCCGGTTTTTGACCGTCGCCGCAGCACGCCAGCCCCAGCCGTGCTGGGGAGCCGTGCAGCACCGGCGCCTGAGGCGGGCCATGGCTCAGCAGTGCGTCTGGTGGGTTGCTTGGCCCCCAGCCTACCGCCAGCCCGCGGGTCCTCCTGTCCTGTGCCTGTGCGAGCAGGCCCTTGTCAGGACCGAGGACCTGCCACGCTGTCTGCCGTGGTTTGTCCCCTCCTTTTCAGCGTCAGTGCGATGCCCAGTGTTTGGTCCCCGCCGTGCTCGGCGGGTCCCGACGTTCCTGCTCACGCTTGCTGATCTGGTGGCTGGACTGGCTGTTGTGTGGTTTTTAATTGAATGGCAGTGACTTCAATTCGCTACTTGTAAGTTAAAATATTTTTTGCCTGCTTTTCAACGTTACGATCCTAGATTAGTCCTCGCTGCTTTACTTTCTATTATTTTGTTTTTTATTCAAGCCAGGAAGCGCGTTTAATCCGGAAGAGCTCACATGTATAACAAGGCAAGTTAAGAGGATGCAGGGAAGGAAAACCACCACTTCAGCCATATAGAGATGTGACATTTGTCAAGAGACATATAAGAAAAGGTTTGTGCATTGAAATGAACAGGTTAAAGACGAAATTCAGGATTCCTCAGGGGCTCTCCTCAGTTCACAGCTGCCACATAGATCAGTTTGTGGACCTTAGGAAAAAGGACCACGTTAGCCCTAATTGTGTCTTGTTTCACTTGTCCCTTTGCACAGCTAGCCCTGTTCCAGTCTGTGCGCTTGGTTTTCTTTTAAATCCTTTCAAATCTTCCTGGTAAACCTGTTGCTGGTTTAGCCTGCCAGGTGGAGTGCGGAGGAGCACAAGCGTGCTGCTGCTGTGGTGCAGGCAGCCCGCTGGCATGGGCGGGTGAGCCCCCAGCCCCGCTCCCCACCGCGGGCAGCTGAGGGCTCTGCTCTTTCTGCTGCGCGTTTGAAGAGGGTGACAGCTTTTGCTCAGCAAAGTCTGCTCCCGTGCCACGTTCGCCCAGATGCCAAACGCACCAAGACGCATCACCGGCACAACCAGACAGCCCCAAAGTCTGACGGGCACCAACACGCACCCAGCGGTGTGGCCGGTTTTTCCATCCCCCTAACATGAGAACTATTTAATAACAGGAGGGTTTACGGGTGTATTCACTAATCATTATATAACTGTATGTTGGGGTGAAAAAGAAAAAAAAAACCAAACTAGAAAAGCTTTCCCAAAGGATAGAGGTGGGAATCCCATTAACATGACGGCTCCCTCTTTAGTTGCCAAAATGATTGACAGCTGGATAAGGTCCGAAGATGAAAACCAAGCCATGGGGGACAGAGCGGGGAGGGGAGGGGGCCAATCAGTTGAATAAAAAACTGAGTGTCAGTGCTGGGGAAGGGAAAAACCCGCACTCCCACTAGAAAAATCCTCACCCTCTGCTCCCCTACTGTTTGTTTGGGGAAAATGCTGCAGCTTAATCAGAATTATTTACAAGATAATGGTCCATTGTTTGTAGTAAGACAGATGCTGTCTGTGGGAATTTGGTGTTTTATGCTCTATGCATTACAGTGCCATTACTGTGTACAGATGGGATCACAGTGGTATTGTTGTTATCCACTTTTTGGAAATTTGGAGGATCCTTACCGTGAAAGGAGGATCCTTAAATAGAAAGAGTTTTCTCAGGCCCAGAACTGGGATTTCTCTTAAGGTAGAATTGTGTTCGTACGTGTATGGGAGAAGAGGACAAGGTGGAAGCACTTTGCTTGAGACCTATAGCATGACGGGTCCCTAGGCTGACTTTACTTGGTGGTGGTGGACATGAATTCAGCAGATGGATGGATCCTGTGTGTCTTTCCAAAGGCGAGGAGATACATTCTGGTGGGGTATGTTGGTGCTCCCTCCTTTGGTGGTGGCTGGCAGAGTCAGTTGCTTAGAAGGTGGTGTGAGAGGTACACAAACATGTCTGTGCGAGAGTAGGGCTTGCCTGCTGAGTTACCGTCCTCTGCTTGTGCGATTGCAATGTGTGGTGTTCCCTGCCATCCTCCCCATGCTGCACGTTGAACACTGAGCACTTCTGTTTCATCAGAAAACTTCATCCTGATGATTTTGTGGGTGAAGCTGTGGGAAAGGAAAACTAGATTTTCACTGCATTCATACTGAAAAAAAACCCCAACAGAAACCCAAAGAGAAAAATCTTTATTTATTTAGAAGATCAAATGCAAGAATTTTCTTTAAAATTTGTTTAATCCTAGCAGAAACGCTATTTCCATAAGCAACCCCTTCTGGCCCAAGTAGAAAGTTCAGTGTGGAGGCCTAGAGCCTGGCAAAGGGGACAAGCCCGTGACATGCAGGTGGGTGACCCTGTGCCACGTGGGAATCGCTGCGCCCGTGAAGAATAGGGAGCTCTGGTGAGGCCAGTGGAGACGGCTGCCTCCATCGGCACGTCCATCCCACCGGCCGCCGGCGTCTGCTTCAGCAAAGCACAGGGAACAGCAGCAGCCGCAGGTCTTTCCCGTGACCCTGGGATGAGAGGACAAGGACCGTGCCGTGCAGAGCTCTGCAGTGCTGTGCCTCTCTCAGGAGCAAATCCTGTCTTGCCTTTTCCACCCGAACCGCTGAAGCCTGTGAGATGAGAAGTTTTTCCTCAGGTCACTGCGCTTTGGAGCGGGACCTGCGAGCAAGGTGCAGGACAAGGGGGTGGAGGGTGTCTGGGCGGGTGTGGGTGTATGTGTGTGTGTGCACACTTCCTCTCTCAAAAATCTGCTTTTAGTGTGCAATAGCTCACATATTACCTCGGCAGAGACCAGTGTGCACCAAAGGCAACCAAGAGACGACAAATCACCAGAAAGGCTCCAGAGGGGATTTTGAGCATCCACGTCTGGTATCCCAAGATCCATTAGCTTTCAGGTAAAATGGAAAACAATGACCGTCTTTTTTGTATGCAAGATAATTAAGCTGTCTTTCCATCACTGCAAAATACCTGAGTTTCCCCAGAGAAAGCAGAGGGTCTGGGGACGGGGAGTGAGACAGGGAAGGGCAGGGAATGGCTCATTTGGAGTCTTCGGGGCATTGCATCCCTCTCCTCCTTGAGGTTCCCTATGTGAGACACTGCTCACGCGCTCGTTCCAGAAGCAAGGCCGTGCAGCTGGAAATGGGTTTCCAACATCAGCATGTCCTCCTCCGAGTGGGCTCCCCCCGAAACCGGTGGTGGGAGGAGGCAGCTCCCGAGTCCTCCCTTCCCTCTGGGCTCAGCGTGCGGCCAGGGACGGAGGCGATAGAATCAGATCACGAGTGGAAACCACTCTGCCCAAGAAAAGGGATCTCCTCTGGTTTTTGTGAAATGGAGTTTTCCAAGAACATCCCTGAAGGGCTAGATTGACAGAGGGGGTTGCCATTCCTGAGTGATTTCATTTTTCCTGAGTGTTTCCAGTAGGCGCTGTACGGGGAGCGCTAAGATTTTTCCTCCAAGTCAGCATTTATTTGCAAAATCTTAATTTTGTATTTCCTGACATTTAAACTTTTCAGCCTAATGTTCTAATAAGGATTCTGTCCGTCCGTCTAAATAAAGCTTCGTTCTAATGAGGACACCATCCATCTCCTGAGATGGAGCCATAACGACTTCCAGCCTCAGTGTAATTTTAGCTAGGCTCCCTTCCCCACCCTCTTCTCCCCACAGTTCTTTGTTTGGGGTGTAAATTATCTGTTTGGGGACGAAGTTGTGCAGAATTTCATTTTGGGTCAAGTGACTGAGCTATTGTGTGAGCCTCTGCTTTCTCTCTGAAAAGGGGGATTTTGCTCACTCCCAGTTGTATGTTCAGTGCCTGCTTATTTGCAATTTCTGTTCATAAGACTGTGGGTTTTCATGCCAACGATTTTCTGTTTGAGTTATTGGAGTAGGGAGGTTGTGGGAGCATGCCAGTGTCAAAGGTTGTTGCTTGAATGATAATTAATAACATTATCAGACTGATTATGTGTTTAGATGTCCAGAATCAGGAGTGAATTGAACTTGTTAAATTTAATTCCTACCTCCGAATATCTGACTGTTTCCCGTGGCTGGGAGACTGGCATGCTCACCAGTCTCGCATTTGCATAAAGGACAAAACCGGGAATTTGAAAGGGCAACAACTAATGAGAATTGCTGAAATTCTGGGCTTCTGGCGTTCATAGGGCTTCTCCTACGGCACCATCGCTCTGCGAGCTTTCGCCAGGGAGAAGAGCGAGCAGATCGGGTGCGCGATAATGTTTATAGACCCCGGTTTCATTGTGTCAGCCGCTGACTGAAACGTCGAGTCATTTGAGATTGGAGATTATGTCTTTTAAGGTCCCGAAGAGCCGTTTCACATGCGACCGATTACCTCTGTCAGAGGCAGGAGAGCCGGGTCCCACCTCGGTGGGTGGGATCTGAACTCATGCTTTCAGAGGTCAATAACAGGGTTTTTAGACCTTTGTGCCTCTTGGTCCCTTATAGCCAGACCTTTTCTGTTAAAACTGTTTAAATTACAAACCAGTAATAAAAGGATCATATGTGTTTCCCACTGAACAGGTTCTTTAAGGCTATTATGATAATTAAAAACATATGGTGCCTAGACAAGTCAGAGGGAAACCGCAGATGTACAAATTAGGTATTATATAAGGTTTTTCTTTTTTGCCCTTTCAAAAACAACAAGCCAAAGAAGTACAAAGAGATAAAGATGGTAATTTTTTGGAGATGGTAGGCAGCATTCTGGATTTTTAATCATGAAATATGTAAAACTCCTGTCTTATACATAATCAGAGCAAACTCTTCCTAATACACAGGAAGAAAAAACCAGTAGCATAAGACTGCAGTATTTATGGAAGGAATAAGGAAACACTTTGTTTCATGCAAGTTATTGGAGACCAGGAAACCTTTTGCATTTTTTATGATGTTTCCCTGCACAGACACGGAGGATTATATTTATTAAATATTGAATTATATTGAAATTGGATTGATGCAGCCAAAGAAGGACATTTCTTTGTATTCCATTTTTTCTCCTTTTAAAAAAGGGAAATGTACTAATATTGATTGCAGTACAAGTAGTCATTTGTTTTAATTTAAAAATATAGGATTGATTTTGAGAAGGTGATAAATACTGCTAATAAAAAAATTCAAAATGGGGATTTATAATGATTCTCTGTTAAGTCAATGGTTTAGTGAGGCTAACTTATAATAAAAGTAGAGACGTGCTGAACTATCCATAGCTAATGGGTTATTTGCCATTTGCTAGCGCTGCAAACTTTCCGTGGTTTGCTGGGTCCTGCTACAAAAGGTAAAATTTATGTCATCTAACACTCCTCTCTCCTTGTTTTGTCTTTCTTTTGCTAAAAACGGGCAGCTGCGGGTCTGCCGGCTGGCCGAGGGGCCCCCTCCATGCACGGACCTGTAGAGCTGCTCCGTAGAGGGGGGCCGGACCCAGGTGTGGCTGCGCTGGGTCTGAAATTGGAAACGGTGGTTGGTCTCAGCTTCTCCCCTGGTACAGGGCAGCGCCCCAGCTTTCGGGGTCTCTCGGCCTCTGCACAGGTCTCTCCCCGTGGCACGTGAGACGGGCAGGGCAGGTCTCAGCGGCATCTGAAGTAGCCCTGAAGCCCTGTAACTCGTAGCCGTTGCTTTGAGCTCCGTGGCTCACGCAGCACCAGCATCTGCCTGGCACCTTGCCTCGCCTCGAGCGGCAGGAGACCCTCCTCTTCCCGCCTGGGGCTGCTCGGGGCTCCATGCCTCCCGTGTCCCCGCAAGGAGCGGGACCGCAGCGAGTCCTGCTGTTGCGTGCCGGGCTGGGGGTGGGCAGACAGCATCCCACCAGCCCGCAGCACTGCAGCCTCAGGGGTGAAGGGCTCTCCTTCTTACCGCTCCCATGGCAGCGTGGCACGGAGAGCATCCTGGCACTGTGCTCGGGGTTGGGCGTGCCTCTCTCCTACCCCTGTAAAGGGGATGTGCCGGCCTGCCAGCCCCAAGCTCCGCTCCCTGCCTGTGCCAGCCCCTGCTGCAGTCCGGCTGGTGGGGCTCAGCCCGGAGGACGCCGTGTCCTGCCCCCGGCAATGGCACCCCTGGGCAGGTAGCCGGTACCTACAGCAGGGATCCTGCCCCAGGAGGCAGCTAAGCGTTCGGAGGCCTTTTGCTGTGTTCACTTATGTTTCAGCCTGTCTTTTAGCATAAAATAGACAACTGTTTTTTCTTCCCCCCCGCCCCCAAGAAACTTTTAGAAGAGGAAAAAAAAAAATCTGGGAAAGGAGGAGAGGGAGAAGTCTGATGCTAATATTTCAGGTTTGCAGGAGTGGTGGCTGAGCAGGCATTTCTGAAGAGAGGCTTTTCTTTTATTGAGTGATAGCAAACTCAGTGTTATTTCGCATGTAGGTATTACCATTTTAACTTTTACTGAGGTAAAATAACACCTTGTCACTCAGTGCAAATACCAATCACAAAATGAATTAATTGTAATAACTGTTGTCAACAGAACAAAAGACTTGTTGCTTTCCTAAGCAGATTTCAGTGCCACTGATAACTATATACAGAGGTTCCCATTGGGCTTATTCAGTGTATGTAGTCAGAACATAATTTCATCTGTCTTTCTCTGCACTTTGTTGTAAAAGTCTTGGAAATTGAGTTAAAAACCTGTATTTTTTACATATCGCTAAGTATACACTTTTCCAGTGCTTATGATTTTTTTCTCAAAGGATCCCTAAACATTTTTACTAGTTAATTAACACTTTTTCATGGCTAATTTATTAAAGAACTAACAAGCTTGTAACAGTCTGCGGAATCTATTTATTCACCTTATGCTGTGATGGACAGTTACTTTCAGAGAAAGTATGGGCAGCTTTTTTGCTACGCAAAATATATTTGTGTTAATGTTTCTTCTTTAGCCAGTCATCTTTATCCAAAATGAACACTGCTATCCCAGTAGATGGGTGAAGTTTCCTTTGAAAAGGGGGGAAGAGAGAAAAAATTAGCCAAGAAAAGCAAAATTCTTCATACTTGTGCTAACCACAAATTTATTCAAGTGAAGTTTGGGGTGGGGGGGAGAACTAATTAACGAATTTCACAAAGGAGCCTCAGTACAGCAGGAATCGGTGCCAATATGCTGTACTCATTTTACATGGCTATTTAGCTTAATAATCAAAAATACTATGGCATATCCTCTATATTTTACTGCAAATGCTCTGTATTTTCTTAAAGAAACATACATTAATATTGCAGCCTGGGATAGTCATAGAGGCCACTGCCAATGGAATAAACAGTCATCAGGAATTGACCCATAGAGTGATCAAAGGTCCATTTTGCATCCTTATTTAACAGAATATGTATTTTAGATTGCTTCCCTCCTCTTCCCTTTCAAAGCGTAGCAACAGGCTTCAGTAGTCCCTGCCCTCCTTGGGAGCAGAATCACAAACTCAGATAAAATACATGGAAAATTAATTATCCATGTATCTTCCCCCAGAAATAAGCCAGAAAGCAGGAAAATATCCCATGTAAAAGTCTGTTTGGATAAGGCTCCCTGGCCCGTCGCTGGAGCGAAGGGGTGAGAGGCTAACGAAGCACCAGTGGAGCAGCCGTGCATCATTAACCTGGCACCGGGTCCTGCTGCTCTCGGCTCTCCCTTGATTAAACCGGGGTGCAGCTCGCTGCCACAGCACCCTCTTTGCAGGAGGGCAAGAAGCGCCTTGGAACCACAGTAAGACCTTGCTGAAACCTTCTTCTTTCTGAGCCTGGGGGGGGCTCCTGGAGAGCCAGGAGCCTCGTGCAGCCCCTTTCTGGGCTTTGTGGCGAGTAGCAATATTGCCACGCAGCCTCGGCGCAGGGAATTTCTGTGGTTTCCCCTCAAACCCTCTGCTGTCAATAACATTTGGTCTGTCTTTCTGGTTGGCCACTGCTGTGTTTTCAGCCACCAGTCGGCCAAACGTTCCTGCTTCTGCTGGAACTTGCTTTTTACGTGGGCAGCACCACCCTGCAGCTGCAATAGAGCATCCCTCTGTCGCAGCACAGGCTCGTGGTGCTGGGGGAAGGACCTACTCACTCACAGCTCTGGAGGGGTGACGTATGACTCAGTGTAAGCTACAGCACATTTGTTCTTGCAGTCTTCTCTTCTTTTTATTGTTTAAACAGTCCTGACTGTGCCTAAGTGATTTTTCTCTCATGCACTTCCCATTGCAGAGGGGACTGGAATATCCATGACAATGCAATTGTGCTGGAGCTTGAGTGGTTTTGTTTCAGCAGCCTTAGGCCAAGGCTGTGGTTGCTCTTGTGTGGATGCACAGGGACGTAGGAAAGCTTGTGCAAGAAACTCTCCCTGCAGGTTCAGGCGTTCGTCAGAAAGAAGCGGCTCTGGGAGGGAGCTGCTCCACGGTGCCTGGAGCTGCTGCGGTCGTGATCCTTGGTCCAGGATGGTGGCTGTTGTGCTGCAGTGGTTTTTGGGGCACCCTGGCTTTGTGCTTGGAGCAGCCCGCAGCCAGCACTGCCCGCGTTCTGCTTCACCTCTGCCATCGCTCCTCTTCTCTGGTTTACAGCCTACCCGCAGAAGTAAGGTTTTAGATGGAGGGAGCGACATGAAAAAGGTTGACTAGCATCTTCTCCATATTCTAATGCCGTGTGGGTGGGGACAGCAGCTCTGCTTGGGATGCAGCAGACATCCTTGTACAGACTCATGGGGTGCTTTCAGGAAAGCCTGGTGTTGGAAGCCTTGGGTCAGGCGGGGCCCGGGCAGCACAAACGGGACAGGAGGACGCGTCCGCTCTCCCCATGCCAAGCCTGGGAGCGTATGCTGTGTGAGGGAGCAGGGAGGGAGAGCGCAGTGCTCTTTACCCTGCCGACGGCTGCCCCCCCTCCACTCACCCGTTCATATCCCGGTAAATCTGGTTGAAAGATAGACAATACTCCCAGCCTCTCGTATAACACCATCACTTATGCTGACCGGTGCTTTTTGCTGTTGTAACTTGGCCGTCGCATTCTTTCTCCACTGTTCCTTTGAGGCATGTTAATGACGGCGTTCCTCCAAAGTTGAAAATGAGGGTGCTTCAGATGAGATAGCCCCAGCCCTGGCCGGGAGCTTTCCACAGCAGTGCCTGGCAGTCCCGCTGACTGGCAAGATGAGGACCTGCGGTACGTTTTGTTGTCGGAAGGGCTGATTTTGGATTTGCTTCTCAGCCATCGTTGCTCTGTGGTTTTTTTCTGCTCCTCTTTCGGTGATTAACTGCAAAAAGAAGCGTTTCTCGTTTCTGCAAGCCACTCCTCTCCCCGCTTCTTGGCACTAGTTGCTAATCAAAACAGGACTTTGATAGCCAAATGGCATTTGGCTGAGCCAAACACAGAGCTAGACACACAGGCTTCTTGTGATCAAGCGCTTTATTAATGTGAGGTTTAATGCAAGTTCATTTGCAGCCTGTGGATCTAACAGTAAACGTTCAACAATCTAATTCTGTAGCACTATGTTTTATTTAGCATGAAAATATTCCAGAGTATGAAAAAGCAGTACTCTGCTTAGGAGCGATGTTTCAAAGGATTTAAAAAATATTATTAATTTTTTTCTCTTTCCAGAGCAAAGGTGTGTTAGCCTGTCATTTTATAAAGGTGCATGCTTTTTTTTGTTGGTTTTGGTTGTTGGTTTTTTTTTTTAATGAAACCTGTTTCTAAAGTTAAATAAGTGCAGAGTCCTACTAGTAAACTTCTACAGTATTTGTGTAATTCACATTCATGTAATACCACAATATTCCAAGAGACATTTTGGGGAAATTTGTAAAATAAATGTGCTTCCCGGCAGAGACCTTGTACGCCAAGTTTTAGCCTGGGCTGCATTTTTACAGCTGAGTTATAAACCCCTGAAAAACAGGATTTATAATGGAAACGTTGACACAACCTTAACCATAGCAATGCTATCTGGTACTGCTATAATATACTGTACGAAGAAATCAGTTCATTAGTTAGTTATAAACAAAGGACAGAGACAGTAAATTACAGTAGGTATTTCAGCAGTTTTCTATATATTTATGACACAAAAATATGCAGCTGCATTTTATTTCTTGAGACAGTATTTAAGGATTTCAGATTTAATACACGTTAGTTTGGTTATGCACATCGTGCATTTCGGTCTTGCTGTTCCTTCTTGTAGTTTTATTCATGGTATTTTCTTCTTTCTCTGTTGCTCATTAGAAAAATGTTAAAAATCCATTTTCATCTGATTAATAATAAAGCTGATCACATGTAACCTAATTTTCATTCACTGCTGCCCCTGTCTGTGGAGTCATATACAAAGTGACCTTTGAATCACCACTGGGCCCATAAAGCACAATAAGCACCATTGTCCTGTCAAAAATTGAAGATGTTTTACATCATTACAAAATTTAATGTTCCATCTTTTCAAATGCACTACTTTTCAAAGGCCACATTCCAATTGAAGCTCATTAAAATCAGACTCAAGTTTCCTGTGGTGGGGATGAGAAAGAGTTTCTCATGCATTCGGAGTAATATGAATCACTCTTTTAAAACAGATATGGTTACATATTAGTTTTGAAAGGTACAGTAACTGCTGAGCCTCCACTGTCTGCAACAGTGAGGCTTTTGTACTTATAAATCTAATAACTGCCTCCTGATCCCTTGTACTTCATCCACACTGTATCCTATTTACTTATGAATAAATCAACTTTCTAAATAAAATTGTTGTTCAAAAGTTCAGGGGTTGAATTATAGGAGTCTCTGGCTCAAAGCTTCTATTAAGGTTTTAGCAGACATCTGTAAAACTCTTGTTAAAAAAAATCGGTTTTTCTCGAAACTCCTTCTTGAATACATTAGATTTGGAGGACCAAATTCTTCTCTGGAACAATCCTTTAAAGTCTTTTGAATTACACAGAGGCTGAATTTGCCTCCTAATCATATGGAATAATTTCTCATAGTGTTTTATTTATAAAGCAAATAGAACTTTGAGAAACTGATGGCTGAAATGGGCTGTACGTTTGTACGTATATTACCATGCTCGTACCATGCTGATAGAGCTATACTCAGAATAGTGCAAATACTCGGGTATTCAGTGTAGCATTGTTAAAAGCCTGGTTGCCTCTCCTTCCCACTTTCCTTGTGAGAGGGGCTGGCAAGCTTCACGTAACTCCATTTCCACAAACAAAACCAAAAAAAAAGGGAAATTATTTCAAGCCTTTTAAGAGTTAATGTTGCACTACGATATGTACACATGACTGAATCTTGTGCGTATGAACGTACATACTGATACCCTATATATAAAGCAGATGTATATAAATATCATTGCACATTTTGTTTACTATAGCTATTACATGATCTCGCATTACACAGAAAGAGTTTCATATATTGGTCACGTGAAATATAAACTGTGCTGCAAAACACAGTGCATTAAACAGTTTATGAAGAAGATAGACACAAATGTATGGCGAATACTATTTTCAACTGTTGACAGACCCTGAACATGTTTCCCCTAAGTTTATGATCATGGAAATACAGCTATAATTTGCCAGGCACTGTTGCAAGCGAGACAGAATGAGCAGGAATGTCAGTCTTTTATCAATATTGCATTAAGATGCTATTGCATTTTCAATATTCCTAGTATAGCTCATTAACATGGTATATTAGCATAACACCACATGATAAAGTCAGGTGCACACCATTCTCACATTTTAGCTATAATGTTTTTGATGGTTACGATGATGTAAAAGAGTGCAAACCTAGTCTGAGGTCTGTGGATATCAAGAGGCAACTCTTACATAGATCAAGAATATGGAATACCATATGCTGGTATTCCTGCAGTACACTGATATCCCATTAAGCATTGAGATCTTGCCAGCCACAGTTCAATCATATTTTTACTATAGTATTGTACAACACCAGACATTCCCAGTTCTCATATTCTGAGTTGTATTCTGTGTCACTGTATGCTGAGAGAGTGCTGAACGAAATTCTTCAACTTTCCACGGTAATAGTAATCTTAATCTCATTTAGCGCACAACTAGAAGTGGGTTTGGTTGATTCATAAAATATAAATCATTGGATAAAGATGTTTTGTCTAACCAGTCTGTAATTGCTGGTGCTCTGACCTTCCTCTGGTCAGTTGTGTCGTGTTTTCTGCATCGTGTTTTAATCTCAGCCTTTGTGGAGGTTCCTTCATTTGTTATTAATAATAATTGTTAGTATTCATGATTTTATTAACTGGGTATATCAGTAGATTATTGAAAGTAGCAGGTATTTTCGTTCTAGCCTATCCCCGTACGTAGATAAAATTAGATGGTTTATCATCTGCTTCACATGGTTTGCTGTGAATGAAGTTTGGTGCTGGCCAGGTTTCATACCTCCTCCGCTTTTCAGCCCACCGTGGAGCTGCGACCGCCGGAGGAGACCCTCTCTCCCCCTTCAGCCATGGCCTTCTGAAGCAGCATGTGAAACCTTTCCTCTTCCCTCTGTAAAGCGTAGACTTTCCCATTCTGCTGTTTACAACTCATATGGAAATGAGTAAACTTTGTGGCCTGCTAAGGGCTGCTTTATGAAGTGCTAAAAGGCTTTAAACCAGGCAGACACCACAGCCGGCCCTGCTGCCGGAGGAGGCGGTGGGCAGGCGGGCATCCCACAGGGCTTCGCTTCTGTGCTGCCCACTGGCACCGTAAATTGGGAATGGTCCCTCGTAGCAGAGGAATTTATGCCCTTTTGAGGTGGCTGCACCCCTGGCAGCCATGGTGCCTCCAGGGGATGCCAAGCAGAGCCCCTCCTTCCAACTGCAGTAGGCTTTTTTGGGTGTGAGCTTTGGGGCAGGTTCTCCCCAGGGTGGTGGGTGCTGGGCAGTGATGCTATGTGAGCTTCCTCAAGCGGCTGCGTCCATGCCGGTGTGGTACCTGCCCTCCCAAACGCCTCTTCCCTCTGCATAGAGAATCGCACATCTCTTCTTTGATCGTAATTTCTGGGTTTGACCTACAGTAACACCCAGCTTCTGGAACTGACCTCAGAAATTGAAGAGCAATAGATTGTATAAAATAAAGCTTGAAACAGTTTGCTCATTCTGCCTGACAAATGCTGAACCGTGCCTTCCCCACTTCCAGGATCAGTCGCGCAACCTGGGAGAACAAGAGTTGAGATTGCAGCGCTTGCTGCAGTTCAGTTCTCAGGTCACAGTCGCAACCGTAGTAATTAGTAACGAGCCCCCGTGTGTACAAGAAAAAAGGGGCCACTTCTAATTCCGGTGTACTCCTAGGAAGAAACTTGAACAAAAAAAGGAAAACTAGACGGCTTTGCTCCTTTCACCCAGCTTGCACTTTACTGAATCCGTAGCTGGTACTGACAGTACTTGAAAGGATTAGGGCATGCTATGAGGCATGCTATGGCATAACAGCTACTGAGCAGGCTGAACTGCTGTTGTACATCAGCCAGGAGAAGTGGAAAAATACTGACAGCAAAACACTGTCTCTTGCAGGGAGCTGTCCTTAACCATTTCTCTCACCTTCTGAAGAGCCCAGACTCGTAGGGAGACTCTGTTCTGTCCTTGGTCTTTATTCCAGCGCACCTTTACTTTCTCGGTGTTGCTGATTGTCCAGCAGACATCTCCTGGCGCAGGAAACCGGGAGATCTGTCTATCGAACAGAGGTGGCTGCTGATGGAGGAGAACTTCCTCCCCTCGTGACGATAGCATGTGGAATGAGTAGAAGATTGTTCCTTTGAGGAAAAACTTCACTCAATCCACACTTGTCTATTTCGGACAAGGAATTTCATCTGCATTTTCTGCAAACTTTATGTTTACGTACTTCATTTGCCCCATTTAATGTTCTTAAGCAAAGTCTGTAGGCAGATATATCTCTTATTATTTCTCATTTAGAGCGTTCTGCTGCCTACAGTGGGCACCATTAAAAATTCAGCATTTGCCCTCATCAGTAATTACTTTGAATAGGAAATAGCATGTTATTGTATAGCAGGATATAGTGGTCACAGGACTAAGAGTGTGGGATGGTGCTGGCTATATGTACACCTTTAATAACAGTACTTCTGCATCGGCCTTAAGTCTATGTTTTCCGTCTTGTACTCTTCCATAACAGTGGATGCAAATGCAGACAGGCAATTTCTTTTGCCTTTAATGGGCTTTTCCCTGGAAAACGTAACTCCTTGCATTATGTAAGCTTAGCTGGCAGTAGGTGCGTTACAGGGTCAGTGTTATGTCTGCAGAGTACACATGAATAGAGTTCTGAAATTCTCTAATAGGCAGCAAAGTTTCAGGTGTTATGAGTGGAGATTTATCTTGATGAGCATAAATACATTTCAATAGCAACTTACTGAATAAGTGATATATGTGTCAGAAAAACAAACAGTTGGTATGTAAGCAATATGCACGTTTCAGGAGAGGGGTGGCTTGCTCTTTCCTAGTTGCCTCATGTAAGGATTTTTTTTTTTTTTGTATCATATATTGTAGAGGGAAGGAACCTCTCTGCTCCAATGACAAAGACAGGTCCATGTATACATTTCAAATTTAGGATTGTATGTAGTGGTATGGATGGCAGAAGAGCCCAGTAAGCAATGCAAATATAGATGTGCTAACTTGAAAGCTAATACCAAAATCAGATTTGTAACTATGTAAGGCATAAGTCTGAATATTGGTAACTAAGATCCTTAGGGTATGCAGGCATATTTTGAAACGACAGGTACTATGTTGTTTGTACACCATACATCTGACCATGTTTCTGCCAGAGAGCAGGAAAATCTACTGCTAAATGCTTCAAAGCCTTCCCCATCTCTTCAGAAACCCAGAAAATGCTCGTTGGCTGCTCCTGCTCATCCCGTACACCCAGCTTATTCATTTGCAGACAAGATTCTCATTATGATGATCTCATTCATTAGCAGACTAGATCATCTGGTGCTTCCAAACTTCTTGTTTCAAAGCGCCGTCTTCAAAGTCCATGCTGCTGAGAGTGCCAGGCTGTGTCACGGCTGCTTGGGACATGGAAGTTGTCCTGTGAACTGATGTGTTTTCTGACGAGCAGTCTAGATGTGCAGGAGAGACTTGCATAAACAGGGACGGGAAAATCCTGTAGGAATTGCAAATACGGCACCCAATAATGTTAAAGTAATGTAACTGATTAGGGAGTTGACTGATAGGCTTCAAAGAGAGTTCAAATACGACACCACTGCTAAGCTGAGTTTTAAAGCTGGGGCAGCTGTGGTCGAATAGAGTGGGAGGGGGTACATGTGTGTGCATGTTAAAGGCAGGTGGGAATTATTCTGTAATTTTCAAAGAACATAGCAGACATTTTTTCAGTTGAATTTTCTTTTGTACATTCAATTATGAAGCTCTAAAGTTGTGTAGCAATTAACTGAGGAGCGCTGTCCAGTTAGAAGCCGAGAGAAACAAGGGTTTATTGAATGGCAAAAATGTGACTTTTCAGAGAAAAAAAAACGGTTCCATGCTTTTTCTCCAAGTATAAGAACATGCAGCTTAAATAGAGTATTCAATTTTTAATGAATTGGGCTCTTAGTGTCCTATGATCTATGGATGAAGAGCTAAAAAATGATAAATGCGCGCACACAACTGATGGGATTATGCATGGCATAGTTCCTTTGGAAGATATTCTTGTTTGTTTTTTTCAGTTTTCTCCTTAGATATATTCTTGATCATGGACATAAGCTGGTAAATGATTTGCAGTACTTTTAATCATTTCCTCAAACATTTTTACCTTTTTAAATGAACTGTATTTTAACCTAAATTGGTATGCCTCTCTCCTACTTGTAGAAGAGTGGAAGGTTTTAAAATTATCTAATACGGGACAGTATTTAGCATTCAGTATTTTCTAGCCCAAGAAACATTATATAATAATCTATAATCAAAAACACTAAAAACCTGTTAACTGCTAAAGTCTGTTTCATTCTACCATTACAACTAAAACTCATTTATAAGTAAATGAAAGTCAAGAGGATTAAATTCAATTAAAATTACTTTGAAGTATGGGGGAAAAATGTTTCACGGTGATATAAATCAACATATTGTTATTGCCTTCTTTTCCTTATCCGTTAAGTGTCTCTAAAGCAAAATGTAGTCTAAATTATACATGGAGAACAAATAGAGAGAAAAGAACGCCATGCACCCACAAGCACAACCCAACTCAAATGAAAGGTTTGGGTGTACTTGTGGATGAATGGTGTGCTTTTCTGTATGCTTTGCAAGCCAGAATTGTGGAAGGTTTCTCCCACTTGCAGCCTCCATACCTTTATTGAGTGCAGTATAAATAGAAAGCCAATTAAAGTACATCTTTGTTATAAAAAGGAGAGAGACAAACAAAAAAACCAACACCATTTTAGTGTGCATGCATTTTTTACTGAAAGTAGGATCTCAGCAGAGAAATTAACTTTAATGATCTATGGATTACAAGACATATCAAACCTTCAAAGCATTGCAGCGTTAGATCTATTCTCAAAAGGTTTTAAATTACTTTAATAGTTAATAATAAGTGATATGACTCATTTTTCCAAGTAAATCAAGATCGGTTGTCATTTGTTCATCTGGTCTCCAAACCTCTTAATTATAGCAGAGAAATTCCTCAGTACCTATTGAGCACCTCTGGGGTGTGTAACACTAAAATGCACTTAGAGTTTTTCTACAGTTATTTGATGTTTTACTCTTAGGACATAAACCTAACAACAAAGCAGAGAGCAATGTTTTCAGTACCTCTCTAGCCCAGCAAACGTCAAGCCCCACTAAAGAAACATACAGCCACCCTACAGTGTAATTCAGTGCACGTCTTTTACTGTCAATTGAGCTATTGATCTTAAACACACATGGAACGCTTGGAAACCCACCCGTGTGTGTGTAGAAACGCAATTCATAAAATCCCGTTGAAGAAGTTTTTATCGGAAGAGGGCCCAATTCTGTGACCTTCCTGGAAAGTCCTCGTTGGTCATTAAAAATCAGCAACCGAAAATTTCACTAACTCCTTGCTTAGCGAAGTTTACTCCCATGAGCAAGATCAGGATCACAGAAAAACAATGTAATTGTTGTTTAAGAAAAGAACTTCACTGTCTGCTTTAAATCATATATTGTTCCCACAGGTTTCAATTACTTCACATAATGAGACGGTGCCAGTTTGTAACAATGGCGTGGCTTTCTGTCTCGATGGCTCTGGTACAATACTTTTAAATGAACTATCAACCTGATCAAAACAAACGTTGTTCCTCTCATTCCTGCGCTGCCACCTCGCCATTAGCAGAGTTAGCATCACACGTGCGGCTGCGTGCCAGGGGACCCCGAGGCTCGCCGGGCAAGCTCCCTCCCAGCGGGAGCGTGCGGCTGGCCGGTGAACCCCGCAGCAGCTGTGCGGGGCCGGGGACGCCAAGCTGCTCGGGGCTGGCAGGATGCTCTTCCGCCAGGCGCCTGGACCCGTCCTTAGTGCTTGGAAACACGTGAGGATCATACACTTACTGGTGTAAGATCCTGCACAAAACCTTCAAGAAATTTATGGGTAGGAATTCCTTTCTAGAAGAGATTTTAAACAAGGAGAGAAGTTACCCTCCTATCTGTCCACCTCTCCTAAGAACCAGTCTATAGAAAACACCATTAAAACTTACCAAACTGAACAGCAACTTTGATCTGTTAAACGATTTTGCATCATCTCTCCAAAGTCCGCAGAAGGTACAGATAATTCAGTCTTACATTCTAACGTTTGTGCAAGAAACGTGGAACCATTATTGCTTGGACGTTATTTCCAATTCATGAGATCTTATTAGGGAGGCCGGAGAAGTCAGGTAGGAAACAGATGGTTTCTCATCTTGTTCTTTGGCAGCTACATTTCAATATGATTTTGGTTTGTTTTAAAATAGTGATCTATATTTTCTTCTTTAACTCCAGCAGGCTTTTTGCACCTTGCCATGTCTGATACCTTATATGCGTGCCCATACCACAGCACCCCTCAGCTCAAGGGAAGTCCTTTTATAAGCACATTTGGATCCCTCCGGGCTGTGGGGCCACGCAGGCAGCGTGCGTAGAGACTCCTGCTGCAGACCGGCTGCTTCGCGCGGCCACGCAGCATCAACTGAGAAACAGGGACCCCCCCAGTTACAGCTGTGGATAAATACCGATTGTAAAAACTTGCAATTAGTTGAAGAACGTTTTTCATTTTCATAGTCATCACAAAGAATTGCTTTTCTATACCCCACTGAAATAAATCGGAGTTTAACCGCTGAGTACGATGGGATCAGTGCGAGTGCCGGTCTCCCACTTGGTAGGACCCTAACATTTGTGGATGCGTTGCTAGTAGATCTGTGAACTTTCTAGGAAAATGTGAACTTCTGCGATTTTGCTGTTGCATTCATCTTGCAAGTATTAATTTAGGCTCACTGCACCTTGGAAATAATTTGAATATTTATAAATTTAAGTATTTATTTTCATAGTAAAATTAAAGCACTATTGTCTTGCAACTAACCCTACTTGTTCCAGCACTCCAAAAACAAAACCTTGAATATGATAACCTTTATTTATAGATGGCAATAAGCATATTTAGCAATTTTATTATTCATGACCCTTGTACTAAATATCATAATCAGAATACAGATGTGTGAGATAATTTCTATATGGAAGTCACTGGAGTTATTCTTGTAAAATAAAAATAGCATTGTATTCAGAGGAATAATATGTCCATATTTAATAAGTGTGTCTTAGTACAAACAAAGAGACCACACAGTGGTTTTTTGAAAAATCCTACATTAATAACAAGCTTCATGAATAGAAACAAAGCTCTAAAAATGTGATTTTTAGTGTTAACTTTTATTTTCTGTCACATGCTTATATTCTTCCATATATAGTCCTTACATTTTATTACAAACAGGAAACGGGCTGCTGTGTGCTTTGTGTGAACACATAATCAGCAAAAGTGCAATTTGTTGAACCAGTTGCTCCCAAGAAGTTAAACCCAATCCTTTGTTAATGCCGTCCTTACTGGTGTCTGTACTAAAGATGCAGATTATCAGATAAACATCATATTCAGACTTCGCTCACTAATTGACTGAACAAGAATCGGTCACACTTTATGTACCATTCCATAATGGATTTTCATGTTTGTGAACCCTAACTGGCTGTGGAAATGGAAAGCAAATGTCACATAATCACAAATAACTTCGGGTTTTTGTTGTGGTTTTTTTTTTAAGCCAAGAGAAAAAATCGACTTTTTTCTTCCCAGTTTGTGACAGGTTCATCATTACAGACAGGTGATGAATGATCATTTTGTGGTCATATCAGCTGTCATGCTACTGTTTAGAGAATTTTAAAAATGATTGCTAAATATAACATTTTTCAGTTAGATGTTACATGAATAATTGATACGGTAAAGTGATGGTGAAAGGCACAGGTATAATAATTGAAACTTTTTTTTGTCAGAGGTTTTTGAGAATATATGCCACTTATTGAGTATCTGACTATCACCATATTAGGCTAGGTTTCTTTTTACTTGTATATCTGAAGCAGAAGCTCTCATTAAGCATATTGTAAAAAGATCCTTTTATGAAAATGCTATCAAGTATTTATAACTACAGCACTGAAGATCAGAGGAGGATATCATTTAAAATCTGTGCAACATAAAACTGGTCAGAAATATCAACATCAATCAGTGTCAAAATTAAAACTGACTTGAATTTGTTTTCTTTTAAAATCCTTTTTATTTTTTTTTTGAGGGGGTTATAACAAGCGCATACTCATTTTGACAATCTTATTTGCTGGCCCCACATTGCAATAAATCAGAAATATGCTGGTAGTAAAAGGAAAATGTCGAGGCTACCAAAGTAACAGAAAAAAGCATTCCTAAAAAAAAGAAGTCAAATACCCCCCCACTAATATATGCAAAATAAGAACCCTTTTCTCACCTGAATGGTCCTGATATGAATATGGAAATAGGGGAGTTGTCCATGAGCCTAAAGGTTTGAATTATCAGTCCTAATGCTTTTGGCTTTTTTTAGGAAAAAAAATTCCACTCTGGATTAAGGGTTATTAAACACTCCCAAGGCTGAGTAGCAGAAGTGCAACCATGTATTACCCAACTGGACACTTCTTCCCGTACTGTATATGAAGAGATTATCTCAGATCTCTGGAAGCCAAAAGAAGGGATAACGTATATACTTCTGACATTGGCACTCTTCCAAGAGAAAGTTGTAACAAGCCTAACAAAAAAGAAAAAAAAAGCCAGAACAAAGGGTGAATGGCATATGGTGGTTATTCTACAATATGGTCCTCATCCCTTTTAATACATCTCTGGAAGACGTAAGTGAAGCATTGTAATGTTGTTTTCCTAAGAGATGACATGTCTGCATTATACCGTTGGATGAATGGCACTTTATTAATAATATTTATTATTATTTTTATTGTTGTTTATGTATGAGTACTAGTGCTGCTGGGAGTACACTTTCAGGCTAGATCCCTGCACCAGGACTGTGCTTTCAGTCCAGTTGTGTGGCTGGTTTGTGCTAGCTCTGCTGGGGTGACTGGTCAGCTTAATAGTCTCTCTGGTCACAAAAGTTGTTTCTGCATGGGGAAATTCAGCTGGGAATCAGTAGTGCAGCTACTAGGGTGACTGTGCCGACATCGTTGTGCCTCACCAAACTGTGATGC
Organism: Mycteria americana; assembly: GCF_035582795.1. NCBI lineage: Eukaryota > Metazoa > Chordata > Aves > Ciconiiformes > Ciconiidae > Mycteria > Mycteria americana. The sequence goes on from NC_134372.1 coordinate 36,656,420, forward strand.
TTTTCCTCCAAAAGGACGGGAGCAAGCCTGCACAGACCTTCAGCCCGGCACTCTGGTTACTGCCTGACCCAGGTCCTCACCCAGATCAGGCAGACCGCCATCTTTAACCCTATCTTTTCTTCTCTTTAGCATGAACGTTACTGATTCAACGTTAGTGGTCATCATTGACAGTTAGGCACTGTTGCTCATCACAGGGATTTTTTTTTTAAATAATGCTTTTTCCCAAAGCAGGGAAGCAGCAAGACAGCTAAGATGACTGTAGAGCTTCATTTCCCTGCTGTTCTCCTTTCTTCCATGGTAATTTTGCCCATTTTGCTGGGATGTGCCATCCCATGGCCAGGAGCCGGAGCAGCAGCCATACAGGTGTGCTGCCCGTTCAAGCAGCCTCAGTGCTCGGGGTCCCAACGCTGTGCCAATGCCCCATGCCGATCATCTCCCTCCCCTGGGACTTTCTGGATGAGAACACAAAAGCCCTAAATGTAGATTTGTTGTGTCGGAGCCCTCAGATGAGTAGATACTTGGAAAGAACACCCCTATCTCACTGTTGCTAGCTGCTCTGATATTAAAAATAACTGAATCCTCTCAAATGGAAGAATATTGGGGAAGGATCTTCAAATATTCTCATCATGGGATACCAGATGATATTTTGTAGCTAATCCTCCCGACTTCAGTAAAAAAAGCGTACAGGGAGTATAACAAAGTAAGTACTTTGACAGTGTCTTAGTTAAAACGAGATCTCAGGAAATGAGTGCGATAATGAGCAATTGGCTAAAAACTCCAACATATTGTACCCGGGCCTGAGAAATAATGTAAAAGCAAACCCCTTTGTTCATATAATCACCAGTTGCAGTCTCTGCTGACTGCTTATTAATTGTCTGCGTGACACTGGAATTGTTTGACCAAAAGACAAGGCTACGATTCCTTAGCCATTACTCCTCAGCCCACCTCTGTGGGGGAGGAAGGAAGGTTTTGAAGCTGTTGCACTGCTCTGATACTGGCCAGCTCTTTCTACACTGAAATCCTTGAAAAATAAACCCCTTCCTACTGACGCACTTGTAAACAAGTTATTTCTTTTTGAGACATCCATAGTGTTGCTATATAGTAATGCTATTGAAAATTTCCAAAAGACAGCCCAAATCTTTGTTTTACTGTTTTTGTAATAGAAATAATGTGGCTTTTGAAGCTCTTCCACTGAGACTCAGTTTGAGAAACCACAAAGCTAGGGATTTGAGACTGTATTTAGAATATGTTGACTTTATTTTTCCTAAATCTAACTAAATAACTAAAAATATCATAATTAATGTAGGAGCCTATGACTGTCTTTTCCTTCTCTTCCAAAGGAGCTCCAAATTCACAGGATTCACTCTGAAATACAGATAAAGTCAAGGAAGTTTTGAAATTCCCATTAGGTTGACAAAAAGTTGGCTACATCTTGTAAATCATGGCAAATTGCAGCACCTTTGAATTACAGTTGTTCGTTGCAAAAAAAAAAAAATTTAAAAAAGGGAAGGAAAGACAAAGGATGATAAAAAGAAGTCTGGGTCTGACTCCAAGTATGTAGTTTCCCTCATAATTTTTTCCATTTGAATATAAAACTCTTTCTCTACGTTAACTTATTAGGATCTTTCCTTGGGACTGCACCTCAAATGAGTCAGATGTTCTGCTTCAGATTAAGTTAACTAATTATATTACCTTTTTATCATTGCCTTCAGGTAACTTCTCATACTTCGAGCTCATGTAAAGGGTGGTAAAACCTTTTATAGTAGTATAATTTATTTGGAGCCAGCTACTAAAGGGCATAGCAGCACCTGAAAGAGAACTAAAGCCAAAATGTTATTAAAAATTAAAATCTCACAGGGAACTGTTTTTCCTCTTGATGAGCACGCTTGAGAATCCAGGTGGGAAGAATGGACCTAGGCCCATGTAGTAGCCAGTACTACATCATTTCCAACATTTATGGCTGAAAGAGTAAAAATACAGGTTATTCTTCATACATTTTTCTTTTACGTTGATTTATCCATTTTTTTCTTTTTTGTAAGTATGTGTGCGTGTGGCGGATCATGGCTGCACGGCCGCTGTGGATTCTTATGCACAATTTGCCCTTTCCAGGAGTAGGCGCATCGCTTGTCCTCAGGCACCGAGAGGAGCCTGAATGTGTTGTCTCTTTTTTCCTGTCCATGTGTCAGAAGACGAGGGAAAGCACTGTCACAGGCCATTTCAGAGCACCCAACTTCAGCTGCTGTTTAGAAACTGGCAGGGGGTCCACAGGTCAGCATTGCTCCAGTTTCCCGAAAGTGAAGCACGGGCTCCAAAGCTTTCATTTCGATGAGCAGCGCTGCGCAGCGGCCCAGCGTGGGGGCACTGCCACCGCCACGGAGGCGGGTGCAGGCACCCGGCAACAAGCCCTGGTCCTGGAACCGCTCGCGCCGCTCTCAAAGACGGGGTTTTTTTGCTCCTCGTTCATTTGCATAAAGGTCAGGATTTTGAATTGGAAATTTTTTGACTTTTAAACTTTTGAACTGGCTAGAGATAGTTCTTACGACAGTTGTGATCCTCACTTAGAAAGGGGATCCTATGTTAACAATCAGCTATTTTTCCGTTATTTTTCGTATTTGGTTATTTTCTGTGTGCATTTCGCTGTGGCTGCGGCAGGTCCATGACCTGCACCTTCCCGATGGTACGGAGGAGGGTGTGTAGGATTTTCCAGCATTAGTGTCCCTTATTCTACATCCTTAAATGCAAAACCTGGAGGCCACTCAGTCATTATCTTTAGAGTGTTTATTCAATTCCCTCTGAAAAATTCAGCAATTCGATACTGAGGCAGTTTTAAAATTAACACTAAGGAATAATCTGTAGGAGTGCTATAAACCCAGGCCATCAAATGTTATCAAAGATATTCATAAGCTCTGAAACTGAGGCTCTGATCTTTCCTTACGACTTTTGGCAACTATGCCTTCAAAGACAAACACACACACAGAGCTCAGGCCGGGACGGGGACGAAGCACCTTACCTTGCAGAATCAGGTCAGATGGTAGCTGTCTGCGTCTTTCATTATAAAGAGGTTTTTTTTTTTTCCTTTAACTTCTATCCCATGCTTAAAATACCACTGGGATTAAAAATTAGAAGTTGCTGTCCCATAATAGACCAAATTGACCTCTATATTTCAGCGGTGCTGCTAGGATCGACATTGTTAGATCTCGGCGCAATTTGGAAGCCTGCATTTTGCATTAGTGTGCTGCTCTACCTGACCCTCAACTATTTACCATAAAATACGCTGTGTTTTTAAGCAAGTGCCAAACTTCTCATAAAGTTTGCCCTCCTTCATGTGTAGACGACACTTATGCAAATGCTAATGAAAAGCTCGACTCTGTTTCTGGCTTCTGGTGAAAATAAGGGCCTTGCCTGGAGTATTTGCTTTCTCAAACTTAGTCCAACGGAGAATGCTCTCGGAGCGATGGCGTTGCAGGTCCATCAGGACTTCCCGGTTCACGAAGGCCCACCGCCTTGGTCTGGCAGCGTGTTGCTGTCGCCAACAAAATACTGGTTTTCTGAGGGCATCGCGGCAGCGTTTGCCAACAGGAAGGCTCCAGCATGAAGGCTCCCTCCACAAGTTGTCAGGCCCCTACGTAGCTGAAAAGGAGAGAGTTTTGCAGCTATGCCTTCCCCGAGCCCTTGCCGAAATAAGCCCTGTGGAGGCCCAGAGAGATCCTCAGAGGCACCGTCGGTCAATGCTATCTCCTCCGCTCCTCCCCATGTTTCAAACTCCTACTAAGTAAGAGGGTTTCCAAGCAGTCAGTTCCCTCTCTCTCTCCATGCCTTGCAGCATTTCACAGTGCTATTGTCATCCTAGAAGGCAAGAACACAGAAGTAGGAGTCTCCTTTTTTTGGTGGCATCTTTATTTAATTCCCTCTGTGGTCCATTTTAACTCCCTCCTTCCCGGCCAGTCGTCGCTCTCCGCAGGGGAGCAGCGGAGCCCCGGCCCCAGCGCCGCTTCCCGCCCGTGCTCCTTCGCCCATCCCACAGATTGCATCTTTCTTCTAACGCGTGAGCGAACCCCCTTCTCTCGTGGTCTCCAGGTCTTCCCTTACAAGCAGAGAAAGGGTCGGTGGGCTGGAGGAGAAGACTCCAATCTGCAGCTCTGGAGCCAGTGCGGCTGATACCCCTTCCCTAGGTCAAAACGGCTTTTTGAGGATAACTATATTTTGGATGTAAAGGTGCCTGTGTGTAGCGTGAAGAACCACGAAAGGACTACAGGTAGCTCCAAAGGCAGCATGTTAAGATACTTTTCCTGGTGATCCCTCTTAAAAAAAAAAAAAAAAATCACAAACCTTTTCCTTGCTCCAAAATGCTGTTTCACTAACTCCGAGCGTCAAAAGGATTTTATTCTTAGCCTTCTGTTTCGATCAGTTAATTCCCACCAGGGCTGAGGTAAAAATTGTCTGTGGGACACACTGTTCTTTCTTCTTACACACCTAATGTTGCTGTGCTATTTTGGGCTACCATTTAAATAAAAGCCAATTTGACTAAAGAGCAAATATATTCTGTCGAATGACGGCAAAAGGGCAGAGCTTGGGAAAAAGAAACAAGAAAATGCAAGGCATTCATTTTTCCTTTGTACTTTTTAATAAAAGAAATTCTCTTGCAGCTTAAAGTGACACATTAAAAGATGTATGTATCGTGGCTTTTAAAAACACAATTAGATAACACCTTGTCAAATACTTATATTCTTTGTTGACAGCCTTGAGTACAATCACAATAACAGCACAGCTATTTCAGCATGTTTCTTATTCAGTTGCCATTGGCAGAGTCAGCCATTTTATAAAAATGTTACTGTTTATCACTTTAATCATCAATCTACATCTAGTCAAAACAATAAGTCAGAAGGAGTAGTAAATTATACTTGTGCAGCCCTGATGAGTTTGAACTGTTTTGCTGAAATTAACTGCAATAATTATCTATTTTTCTAAAGCTGTTAAGAAGTTCTGCATAAAAAAAAATTGGATCAATGAGGACTTGGCTTTTGCCTGTTTTACAAAAAAAACTTCTTAGTAGGCTGAGAAAAATTCAACACTGAGTCTTGATTTTCTAAAGGTGAAAGAAAAAACATGGGGTTTGCTCTTTTCTTCCGGAATAAAGGTGCCCAGACGGAGCCGTCATGTGGCCCAGCCCCTGGTGCCTGCCCCTTGCCCTGCCGCGGGCGGGTGCAGCCGGCCCCCCAAATGCAGGGGCTGCTCCGCAGGGGCTGCCCGCTCCCGGCCGAGGGGCTGCTGGCGAAGGCGCTGGGGCCAGCAGAGCAGCAGGCGCCTGGCTGGACGGGTGCTTAATCTGCTCCAGGGGCACTGCTTGGCCTGCGCTCGCTTTGGTTATAATATCGGTGTTAATCAACAGTCCCGATAAATGCTGAGCTCTTCTATGGACTCTACTGTGTGTTGGTGTAGAGCGTGTCCCCAAAACGAACAAAGCTACCAGGGTTCCCATTTTACAGGTGGGGGAGAGGAGGCCCATCCATCTGACCGCGCCGGGCGCGGGCAGGCGGTGGCAGGGGCTGAGCACGCCTCTTGGGTTTGCCCCCTTGGGGGATGATCACAGAATCACAGAATCGTATAGCTTGGAAAAGACCTTTAAGATCACCAAGTCCAACCGTAAATGATGCTGCGGCCACGCGTGCCGCCGGCGCTGGCAGCCGGGTGAGACCTCCCTGGAGGGGCCCGATGCGTGCAGTGCCCTCCCTGCAGACGTGCCTGGCGTCATCTCTGATCAGTTCCACACAGATCCCTCGTGTCCACGGCCAGGCATCCAGCCTAGCTTCATGACTAATGGGGAAGTTACGTGGCCGGCTGTCCTGAAGCAGGTTCCACCTGTGCCCTGGCCACCTGCCTGTTTTTGCCGGGGCACCTCTGATGGCCAGGGCTACCTCAAGTTATTCCCCGTGGCTCCCTGTTTTGGCACAGGGCAGGGCTTAAGGGTGCCCTCCCTCAGCAGAAGGTCCCCTGCCCCAGCGGGTGTGGGGCAGTTGTGACGGTGACCAAAGTGTCGAGTGCCACTTGCCTCTCATCAAAGCCTTTGCATTTTTTTCCTTGCGGTTCTAGTCTTTTATTTCTTACCTTTCATCAGTTTGAAATATTTTATTTCCCCCTTTTTGGAAGGTTGTAATTATCTCTTTTTTTAGCTGTATCCCAACTTCTTAGGAATAATGTCGTGAATCCTATGAATGCATTTTATATGTCATGCGTGTGTGTGATCAGTAGGTTTTTTAGACTTATATACCATAGACTATCAATATTACATTTGCTGCTCCAATCAAGAGGCTTTAATAATACAGATCTAACTTTTTACTCTTTTACAAGACAAGGCAGCAAATTTAGATTCCTTTAATCACATGAAAAATGATGGATATAACTAGGGGATTGAATTTTGGAAACAATGCTAGGACAAAAGAGTTCCTGATGGGATTCTATAAATATTAACAAAGAATATTTGTCTTATCTTTTGCTAGCAACCATTAAGTATTTAACCCTATTCATGGAACATTTTCTATGTTAAGAAAGCTTTAGCTTTTGTCTCCCCAAAAGGCTGTCTGTCTGTCTGCTTCTCTAATATAATAGTTCTACTGCTTTGCCATCAAACTTTGATTGTGTTAATTTGATTCATTTAATTTAATGTAAATATATAGTGATTTACTAAGCAGTTATTTAGAACAATATTTATACAGATCTTTATGAATTTCTTCTGATTACTTACTAAACCCCCTGTAATACCTGAGAAACCAAAAGGTATGAAAACCACAGTCAAAACCAATATACTAATGTAACTTGTTCCTTGTGTGGGGAGCACTGCAGACATGTTTTGGAGCCTGAAGGAAAAAAAATAATAAAGTAGTAAGCTTGAGGCACGTCGCCAACTTTGCATAGGTGCAAAAATTTCTGGCTCTTGACAAAAGTTTATTTGCAGTTATTTGCACCCTGGATTGCTTTTTCTGCCTGGTGTGTAAACAGTAAATATCTCTTCATTTTTTTTCCCTGTTTGGGCTTTCCTTGCTTTATTGCCAGCCCGGGTTTCTGTTGTCATAGCATTACCCTCAGAAGCCCTACACCGGCCCTTGGGCTGGCGTGGACAAGGTAAAGGTCCAGCTCCAGCCGGGCCGTATCCCCGGGTGCTCCCGGGGGAGGGCAGCTCTCCCCGCGTGCGCCGGCAGTGGCATCGGAGGGGGCAGCAGCCACCCCGTCCCCAGCTCCAGCACAGCTTAATTTCCCCCAGCTGTCATCGTCGGCCCGCTGGGAATGTAACCAGATGGAGCTCATCAGCATACGGCAGCACCCAGTTGCTCTCCAGGCACGCTGTCTCCACGCGGGGCTGCTGAGGACGGGCGTGCATAGGCTCTGCACGTGCCGTGTGAGTACTGCCGTGCACGGGGACCGTACCTGGGGGTGTATTTAGGGTGCGTTTATAATGCGCTTTGCTACAGCAAGCATCAGGGTCCAATCCGCAGCGGAGAGAGTGAAAAGTAAATACATTTTGTTAGTGGACACGGTTTTGTGCTGTATGATTCTAAAAAGAAAACTGAGTTTAACTAAGGACAGTTATTTAAAAGGAAACTGTTAATACTTTTAGACTGAAGCTCAAAGGTTTGTTAAATTCCTCTTGTGATTGACTGGAGAGCAGAAGGGGCTCTCCCCACCTTTCCTGGGTCACAGCTAGGAATGGGGAGGAATCTTTCTTTTGCCTCAGCAAGCTGTGGGAGCTACTTCAGTGGCCAAAAAGAATTTTGAGTATAACACATCTGCATACAACAGAATAATTCTCATTTCTCTGCTGACCCCCCTCCCTTCAGCTCAGGAAAAGAGAGAACTCATTTAGCTCCTTAAACGTAGGTGTTGTAATCATTAATAAGGAAAGTGCCAATAAAAAAAATCTGGTGATACTATAATGGGAGAGATAAAACACTGCAAAGAATAATTAGATGCTAGCATCAAAATACTGCATGAAACAAAAGCAGTAGGGTGTTTCAGAGAATCAACATTTAAAGCATTTTTTGAATTTTATCTTTACCTGCACTCCTTAATCTTTTATTTTGTCTTTTGATTTTCCTGCTATGTACCGTGTTCCTCTTTTTTTTTTATTTTCATTTGACTTCATTTTATTACACCTCCCTCCAGCTTCTCCCACCCCTAAGATTTTTTGTACTTTCAGCTCTTCCTTTGTTAATGTTGAATGCAAATGTAAGCCTGTTGACAGATTTTTCAGGAGTCAGGAAAAAGTCTTAAATCCTAAACAGTTAGGATCACAAAGCTGAGTGGTGGGGTATGGGTCAAAGCAATTGGAGCCCATCTTGGCTGATTGCGTGGGATATGGGAATCCCAACGAGCTGTGGGCCTCTCTTTGACCTATACTGGGAATAGTTGTTGTGGGCAGAACTGGAGGTGCCCTTCAGGTGTGTTCGGGAGGAGACCGTGCACGCAGCAAGCCGTAGCCGTCCCCGATCCTACACAGTCATGGGCGTCGCTGCGGTCTTGGAGGTTAAACTTCAGCAAAGGAATGGATGGGAAGAAATCAGTGTTGGTCTCTCCAAATTCGGATGGGTTTGGGGGTTGGTTGCTTCTCCCTTTTGGGTAGTTGTAAGTTTCTAGGGATTCTCTGCAGAGTGTGAATGGGGGAAGGCAAGTTTTTGGAGTGGAATGACTGAGCGTTGTCCCTCGTCCTCAGGCTGGCAAAATACTGGAGGCGATATTCTGGCGGGGTACAGAGGAAATGCGCACGCACCATGCTCTGTGGTGTCCTAACCAGACACTGATGATTACGTATCAGAGTTGGGGCAGACTATCCTAGAACAAAGACAGGAGACAAGTAGTTATGCAAACTGTATGCAGCTGCTGCAAAACTAGTTTTGAATACAGCCCTCTTACCCCTGGAGGGCAGGAAGATGGGCTTACAGGTAGCAGTGGAAGCAGGGCTCACATCAACATACTAGTACTACAAACCCTCCCCGCTTTTGAGCCTCAAAATATCTGTGCTGCTAGACTCGCGGCAGACTGACCGACCTGTTACGCCATGTCTTCATTCAATGACAGTCACTAGTTAAAAGTATTTCTGTCATAAAATGGGAACAGATGAACAGAGATGTAACAGGAACAATATTCTGAGTTTCTGGTGTTTGGTCAATCCAGCTCCAAGTGCTCACCAAGCAGTTAAAAAAGGATCTGTTGCTACAGAATGAATGTGGACGTACATATTTTTATCCGGTTGAAGGAGAGGCATTCTGGGTGTTGTGCGCTGGCTCTAGTGCTGAAAATAAAACTCACAGAATAGGGCATAGTACTAATTAGAAACTTTGAATGGAAAAAGATCATCAAATATAGAAACCTCCTGAATATGCTTCTCTACATGCTGAATATGTTGAAACAGAAAGTGGAGAATTTTGTCTTTATGAGGCTCACATTTTTACTGCGAAGTAGATAAGAACTAGGCTTTCAAATAAATTAGAGTACTCTTTTTATATGCAAAATATGCACTTTTTTTTTTTTAACTTCTGCAGTGGTCACCCTTAACAAGTCTCCAGTTTTTCCACGGGTTCCTTGGATATTGCTCTTATCATTCAGTATTTCTATTACAGTAGTAGTTAAGTCATTATGTAACAGTATTGATCATCCAGGAGTGCACGTAATTAGATAGATGCGAAGCACAGTGCTGCCACTTGACAAAAAGGCATGGTTTTGTCTTGCCCTACATGAAGGTACCTCCCATCACCCTGGGGGACGTTATGACCATGGGCTGATATTATATAATTTTCCTCACCTGAGGCTGATTCATTTTTATCTCAGATTGAGATTAAATGGGTCTCCATTTTATCCAAGGAGAGCTGCTGCAGAAGGCTTTGGCACCATGCTATCTGATTGAGGTGCGTGGAGGAAGCCTGCTGGAGGAGACCTGACGAGATGGACAGGGGGCTCTGGAAAGAGGAGGGGTGTGCCTGAGCATAGAGAATTGCAATCTGTGAGGAAGGGTCTGTTCTTGGGTCGCAGTGGTCATCTATTAAACAAGGGACCTGCTGTTTGGTCATAGGCTATAATGCATGGGACTCAGTGACAAGCAAGCCAGAAAAAATACATTTGGAGAATTGTCGTTGTGGGGAATACATTTTACTGTCTTTTGGGGTCTGGCTGGATAACCAGGTAAACCACCTTGCAGAAGGGCGATAGGCCACCTGTAGTCAAAGGCCAGCCAGCAACAGAAAATGCCCAGGATGGACTGAGAGACCCTGCGCTTGGAAACGACAGAGATTGCTGCAGAAATCAGATCTCGCCTTTTCCTTCTTTGCAATACAGTCTCTAGCTAGGGTAGGAGATTGTGGTGTCCTGCTACATGTTGCAGAATGGAAGCCTGTACTTGTGATCTGCTTATTTACACACACGCTCACAAGTACATGCATGAGTAAAACCTGTGGTCTTTGTTCGCTCCCATTCCAGTGACCGTGTTATCTTTCCATTGCCAGTCACCAAGAGCATCCCATAGATGTTTTGTGCACCCAGCACAGTGTGAGCATTTAGATCTTGCAAAGAGAGGTGAGGGAGGGGGAGAGAGGGGTGGTGTGGATGGGAGGTAACCAGCAGAGCTCGGTTCGGGGGTGAACCCCGTGGAAGTGATGTGCTGAACTCCCCTGATCCAGCACGGGTCAGGGCTGAGGTTCTCGAAGTTGTGACAGGAGCTGAATATCCCCAAACTCTTAATGCTGAATTAAACAGAGTATCTAAATCATACCATCTAGACCTATGTCTGTCTGTAAGTAATAAACTTAAAAATGAAGATGGGGAATTCATTATACTGAACCTATCACCTGTTTCCTGTACTCCATTTTTTCTGGTGACTGATCTTTTCTCCTGTTCTCATCATGCTTGCTACATCTCTGCTGCATGCCAAATAGAGATGGCTGACTTTATTTTTAAATGTGAGCTCCCTATCAGAGCCTGGATTTATTATCCCTGTACAAAAATCACAGCGATAAGTTCTAGGGAATCAGAACTCCCAGACCAAAGCTGTTAACCCCCTTGCAGAGCTATCCGACTCAGTTGCTTGATTTTCCACAGTGCCAAGCAGCTACCACCACATTAAATCATTACAGTTCCAGAGCATTTGGAAATGCTGGTTTGTTTAACGTTGTTTCTGGAAGTAGTTGCCTTTTGGATTATTGCTAGGGAAGCAAAGCACTTATGCCACAATGCAAACTTCTTCTGAGAAGCCTCTGCGTGCTTCAGATTAGAGATTTAACGTGGGACCACCAATTCAGTCAATCTGTAGCCAGAACATATTATCTACTGCATAAATCACAGTAAAATGTGATTTTCACATTTTCAATGAGGGCTTATTTTTATTCCAGGCTTTAGACTGTGTACTGTAGATCTTAGGGATGAACGCGGCATAATAGGTAAAAGGCCAGAGCAAATGCAAGAGCCCTTTGAAGTTCCCCGTCCAGCTGCAGCGGAGCTCCTGCGCTGCAGGAAGGAGGGAGGCAGCTGCAGGTGGCAACCGGAGCTCTGTGCCGGCATGCCCTGGCTACACCTAGTCCTTTAGGCAAAAGATTGTGCAACTCCAGTGCTGGATTTTCCGTCAAGCTCTGTCTAGTGCTACCTACTAACCGCTTTCGGCATGGTTTGCTCTGTGGTGTGGTGCAGGTCCAACACGAGAGTGGGGACGGCTGGCAGAGGGCTGGCTGCCTCGCCTGCCGGAGGATGGGAGGTGCCTGGTAGGGTCCCAGCACAGAGAGGTTCAAAAATGGTACATTGCAGTTATGCCACGTCTTTTAAAATGGACAGTTTGTCTTTTATGTGTACCCACCCATTTCTAAGGCATATGCTGTAGTCCTTTATTTTTCTTCCTTTCTTCCCGTTGGGGTTTGTTTTGAAATTGCACTAAATTGGTGTTGGTACAATTTTCCTTTCAGCTATATTGAAAATAGCATTTTATCAATGTCAGCTGATTTCTTTTTTAATTGAGCTAAAGTTCACAGAGTGTGACAGGGACGTTACCGGGTAGTATATATTTCATGTTATAATTTAAATTCTGAACTCTTTGCAATGAAGCACAATTGTCATCTGTTACGCTACATGTGCAGCGAAGGATGCCGTCAGCCTTCTAAATAGTAAATAACAATCCATATCTCTCCACCCCTACATTTACCCCTACGGAGGTCATGAGAAGGCTGCAGAAACTTTTCTACCTGACCTGTTTTTCATTAAAGGGAGGGAGCGGGGTAGGTGGCTTGGTTGGGACGAGGCATTTCAAGCATGGCTACACACCCTCTTGGGGCTCTCTGCAGTCCTGATGAAGAACAGGTGCAGGGTAAATCCACCGCAAAGCCACTTAACATATAGGAACCTCCGCTACAAATTTCAGGCTCGTAAAACATCAGCTAAGGGGCTTACCTGGACGTTACCCTGCCTGTCTGTTCCCCTCACAGGCAGTTTTTGCATTTATTTATTTTTAATCAGTCACCTGGTTCTGGGTGCTTTTGGGGCATAGGGAAAAAAATAAAGAAGCAAAATATTTCTATAACACACTTTATCGTGCAAATTTTGCCGCCGATTGTCTGTACTGTGCTGTCTTCTGCAAGCATCTGCCCTGGTGGAAGCCCTGCTATAAGCTCCGGAGGCAGCTGACAACGTGCATTTAAGGGACTTCCCCCAGCCTCTCCCCCCACCAGACTGCTATTAACTCAGTTAAAATGTATATGACCATAGAATAAGCAGGGAGCATGGATGAGTAGGAGAGAGGGAGGACCTCAGGGCCAGGCAGTTTACAAACAGGCATCACAGCCACTCTGTCCTTTGCCCCCTCTTACATTTCTTATTACAGTACATTAAAACACTTTGCTCTGTCAAATTGACAAAGGCAGCTATAAAAGGGGTCCTTTCTAATACACAGTAATATAAACTATGTTTGTACACTTACCACATAATCCCTAATTACTTCCATACTTTTATGTGTGGAGAGCTTTGACGCTTGCATTGCTGGATACTTAGTGAATGAAATAAAAATCAGAAATTATTTCTATATAAGTATGGGGTAGTATGTGGTATGTGGATTAGCTTCTAGGCTGGCAACACAGTTCACATTTCAGAATAAATATACTAAGTGTCATTGATCCACTAAGTGTCAAATAAAAAACTACGACACCAACAAAACTCTCATATGACCCTGACATTCCTCCAGTACTTAAAGCAATTACCCTACTATTTAATAACAATGTTTATAAAATTGCTTTTTGATTGGCTATCATCTGTGTCATACCTATGTCAATAATTCCCAGTGAATGCCTGCATGTGACCTTTAACCTTGCTTTACAAATAATTTCCATTTCATAATAGCAAGAAGACTCTTTTGGCAGTTGGCAACGGAGTCCTCCCGTGAAGACTGCATCCCTAGCGTTTTGGTTTTGCTGCATGGTAGAGGGCACAGCTTCCCCTCCTCCCCAAAGGGCTGCACAGCTGACTCCATCTCAGCCCACACGGGACTCCCTGAAATGCAAAAAAGATTGAGCTTGTAATCTTTTCTCAGGAGATATCTCTGTCTAATAACCAACGCTGTGACGTGAAAACCGCCTGAAGTTTTTCACTGTTTCACTGTTATCCTTGACCACGGTACGCTACCACAACTTGGGCATTGTATTTTTTTGGTGTTTTCCCTTCCCTTCCATATTTCTGCTTTTTAAAGAAGAGAGGGATCTAAATGATGCATGATATATACAATGTTAAAGCTGTGGTGACATGGAGGTGGTAATGAAGTGTCCATGCTGTCTGGACCTGTGATGTTTGCCCAACAGTAATATCCCAACAGAGCTTAAAAGTTCTCAAGGTATATTTTGGAGATTGTTTATTCACCTGACTTTGTTGGAGTGATTTCATTACCAGAAACGGTACCCACCATATACAACACAGCTGCTGCACTGCACCTATCTCTGATTCTCCGTCCCTGAACAGATACATGGACAAAAGTGGTTGTGTGAAAAAGTTTTGAAGTGTCCATTAGCAGTTCTGCACCTCAAGTTGGTTGCAGATGCCTGCTAGAAGTCGTCTTCCCAAACACCATAAAATCAAAATAGCACCACATGTGTTCTTGTTCCCACGGTTTGTTTCCCTAAAGCCATAGAAAACTGCATACAATTCTTTGCACAGTTCTTAGCAAGTATCTGAGCATCTCTCTTCTGCATAGGAAAACTTAAGAGTAACCGCTTCTAAAATGCATTTTTCGGAGAGATACAGCTGTGTTCACAGTGCGCATACATCAGAGCCTGATCGTGACCTGACCACATGTGAGACAGAAAATGGTCAAAGATCCTGGTAAAAGTTATGGTCATACCTGGCTTGCAGCTGTGCAAACCTAGTGGTTTTCTCCTGGTGGGGAAACCCAAGCCAGATGAAAGGCTTACCGAGGCTATGTCTAAGGGGGATGTCGTTTGATCCTGTGGAGGCCTGGCACCAGCAGAGAGGTATCCTATCTGTTCAGTAAAACCTGCTGTATTTTAACGGCTGTGCCTACCAGGTGCTGAATACCAGAAACATCTCGCTCCTTGGGAGAACGTGCTCTCTGTAAACAGCTTTGCAAAACTTTATGCAAGTCCTGCGTGTGATAAAATCTGTACAGAATATTAGACATGCCAGAGAAAGGCATCCCACTCCTCTCCTTTCACTGAAACATAGACAGCCATCTATAAAAATTGTAGCCTTAAAGCTGGTGTAGAAAAAGCTTCCTGCTCTTGGGCTGAAGGTATAGATCCCATCTACTCTGCAGCGATGCGGGAAAGAGCTTGGTGCTTGCGAGAGCCCCAGGATCTGGTGCGGTTTCCCCACTGAACTGCCTGGGGGCTGGTAGACAGCTATTGAGGAGGAGTGCCTTTGCATGTGACAGTAAAACGGGTTTCGTTCTGATTGATATATGGAGCTTGGAAGATCAAAGTTTGGTGTATGCATCGTAACATTTCGAGAGTGGTATTTTTAGTAACAATCCCCCCAGCACTCAGGAGGGAAGGCAGGCTGTGCCGCACATGTAGGCACAGCGAGGAGAACTTTGTTTTCCATGTACGCGTCTCCTAAGTGCACGCTGAAAGATGCGGGATATCAAGAAGAGCAGAGCAGTAGCGTATGAAGAGAGAAGGAGCAAGCAGGCCAACCTCAAAGGAAGAAGGGCCAAGTTTTAGCTCTTTGCTTGCTTCAGTGTGCAACCTTGACCTCCTGCTAATAGATTTTATTTCTGGAATATGCATGTGCTTGCAGATTTGCTCTAAAACATGATGGGTCTCATGATTCACACTGACTCTGTTTACATTTCCCAGTAGATACGTTTTGTTTGTTCATAGGGGCAAGTACTTCTTCTGATCCTCTTCTGGAAATTTGAGTAGTTGATGAAGCTTTTTCCTCTCCTCAGGTAACTGTTCTCCTAGATTGTCTCCTATTAATATGCCGTGATGTGTTGATGTGAAACACTTAAATATTTCCATATGTAATAAAAGGTCAGGGATATTATTCTTCCATTACCAAGAGTCATATATCAAGTACCTCACAGGAAATTCTACTCTTTAGCAAAATAGGAAGGTAAATATATTGATTACAAGTTATCTGTCAAATTAGCTTGAACCCTTTGTTCAGAGAATCGGGTTTTTCCATTTAAGAATGCACAGTAGCTCAATGCAACCCCTTTTATGTATTTGGGCGGGGGGGGGGTGTGATATAGAGGCTGAGATTTTTCTGAACTGGCTGCTTTCTTGCCTCTGCCTCAACAATTACAGAGAGATGGAGAAGGTCTCTCCTTCCCTCCCCCAGCTGAAGTGCTCTCCCTCTCCCAGCACTCAAGAACTCTACGCTAAAAACCCTCATTCCCTGCTGCTCCCCTTCCTCTGCATAGCCCCAGCTTTCCGCGGAAAGTAAGCAGGACCTGCTCGATGCCAAACGTTACTGCCCTTTGTGCCGTAGCCCGTACCTTCCTTTTGCAACTTATTTATAACATTTCTGAAAAGTTACAATTATCTCCGTACATATCAATCAATCATCAAACAGGCTGAACTTACAGAAATCCAGCCACCTCTGCAAGAGGAGGATGCTACAGCTGTGACATAATTACATTATCAACTTAATTAAGGAAGTGAGTGAAACGAAAGAGAAAACAAAACAGCCAAAGAGAAGGCTAGAGGTGGGAAGGAAAGGTGGGATGGGTAGCATGCAGAGGATGTGTTAAATTTAGCTCTAAGTGGTTTAAAAAAGGATCTAACGTATCATAAAAATCCCCGGGTTTTCATCCTGTGCGCCTCGCTTTCTGAACGGCTGCTGGGATGACAAGGGCTGGGCTGGGGTACCAGGAGCCCCGGAGGTGGGCTGCTATCGCAGCCTCCGGATGCGCAGCAAGCTGAACCAGGCAAACCGTGCGCTGGGACAAAGGATGTGCGACTTCAGCGTGTTCACATCGGGGCTTCAGGAAATCTGATTTTGCAGAATAAAGGCTCCGCCTTGTTATCCTCGTGAGCTGAAATCCCCCATTAACTTCTGTAGGAGTTTGGGGTACATGAGGGCTAAAGATTCAGGCTCCTAATCTGACTGTTCTCACCCAAATATATTAATTGTACAAACCCAACGATTCTTTTTCTAGACAGGATAACAAAAGCAGATCGCTACTCAAAGTCCTTTTTCTTCTGCGTTGAAATCCCATGTACTTTTCAGTATCAAAAAGGAGGGGGGGGGGGAAGTCTTTAAATCCTTTATTTGATTTCAGTGTACGACTACGCTTAGTTTAAATGTCACCCATACGTAGAACAGTGGTTGCACCAGAGCAATCATGGCGAGATGTCTAAAGGGGTGTCAGCAAATTGGACAGGGTATAATTTTAGTCAATGTGTTCTTGTCTTATTTTAGTTCAACATCATTTCCCAGTTGCAATTCTTTTGAGTGACACATGGAATGCAAAACAACATAAAAGGTCTGCCCTGAGGCAGATATGTGTCCATGTAAGACTTTAATTATTCTTTTTGAATCATGTGTAATATGCAAGCCCAATTTCTGGCATAAAAGTCTGATGGAAAAATTGTGTATCACCTGTATAAGTATTTTTATGATAGTCTTCATATTTTTGGAAGCACTGAATTCAGAGAAAGTCCTTGTTTTAGCCCATGTACTCTGGATTTCTCAGGCAAGGTTTAGGGGAGAAAGCAATTGCTCCCATGGTGTTTTGCAATGACATTTAAATAATTGGTTTTTTTAAAAAAGGCATTCTTTTATTCATTCAACTGCTGTGTACTTAAATAGCACTTCCAACACATGTATAGTGTGCTATACGTGTAAGAATTTGAATGTATTCTTTTACTCTGTTGCCTAACACCTGTAAGCTGATCCTGATCTTATTTATATCACTTTTATACCAGTGTAACTCCAATGGCTTCATAGAAGTCAATTCTGAGCGAAATCAGAGTCGGATCTTTTCCTTCTAAGAAATAATATTAAACTGGCTTTTTAGGTAGCACTTGGAGTATCATTTTAGATTAACTGATAAAAAATAATGAAAAAGATGTGTGTGAATGAAAATGTAGATCGTAATGATGAAATATGTTTTTAATATTTAAAAAAAAAAAAAAAAGGAGAAGCTGGTGTGAAAGCAAATTACGGATGTCACTGCATTTTTGCTACAGATTGTGGGCCTGATTCAAAGGCTCCCGAAGTCAGTGTGCAGCTTTTGACATGGACCAGGAAAATCCTCCGTGTGCTTTGGGAGCTGTGTATCGGAGTCAGTAAAGGTCTGGCTGTGCCCATGCCTTCAGGGAGGAGAAAGCACGAGGAAATGGGAGTGGTGGTCTCTTACCATGAGGTGATAATGGGCAACTGGCAAAGGTGAAATTTGACTGCAGAGTCCTCCATCTCCTTTGAAAACTGCTTTCTCAAAGCTCCTTCTAGAACTGGTTTTTTAAAAAATAAATAAATCTGCAAACCTAAATGTTTAGATAGTCAAATTGGAAAAAAAAAAAAAAATCTGACCACTTCTAGCTGAAATTACAGGAATTAAAGCAGAAGGAAGGAGTTTCTGAATGCACCATTTTTGCTGCAGGTTGGACATACAATGGAATAACGACTTGTACATGGACAAAAAGGCAACCGTGGTGCTGGCCTGGTTTGTCAGGACCCCAGCACAGCTCCGCGAAGTTTGCCTTTCCCTGCGTGCTGCCTTCTGCCCCTTGGAGTAATCCTCTTGTTTATTTGGTCACCGCAGGGCTGTGTTTTTGGAGGGATATTTCGGTTAGCATAAACTATTTGAAGACTGTTTGGAGAAAAGCACTAACCCATCCCAAAATCAGTGGGATAAAAAGCTCCTTGTTTATAACTGTTACTAGTTTAATCATTTAGATGAGATGAATTTGCACTTCCAGCCCTGAGTGTGCTCTGCTTTCCCTGCAAACATGTGTTGTGGGATTTGCATTGTCTGTGGTGGGAGTCGCACAGAGGGGAAGGAAATATTTTCCTCGTCTTTTTTTTATTATTATACTTTATTATTCCCTCAGTTTACCACATGAAAAACACGTAAGTAAAAGAGCTGCTGGATTTTAATGATGAAAAAAATACATCAAATCATCCCACTGCATAAGAAGAGGTACGAAAGAGAAACCCAGAAAACAGCAGCTGAGGTCAGGTTTCATTCAGATGATGTAAACCAATGTTTCGGCAGGTTCCGATTCTCCCCAGGTGTTTGGTCCCTCTGATGTACGGCGTTCCCTCGCCCGCACCCGGGAGGCTCTGCTGGCCGGCAGCCCGCTGACTGGCAGTGACCTTGTGCTAACTGTCTGTCAGAAACGGTCACTCAGAATTCATTGGGATGAAAAATACGCATTTGGTGCCTTTCTTTAGAAACATAATAGACAGCTTTGCTTTCACACCTCCTAATAGCCTTTTTAAAAATAGTTTCTCTAGCAGGATGCTTTTTTAGCACGTGGAGCTTTACACATCTCCATTTTCCAGAATTTATTAGGATTATTTTTATATTGTATATGTTTTTTATCTTATATTTCCTGATGCCACACTGCGACGCTGCCAGTTTAGCAACTCCAGCTGTTGTGAGTCACGAGGGTAGGCTGTCGGTGGCGACTGGATCAGAGACGGGAAATTTTATTTGTCAAGTCAAAGCGTTAACCCTTCGAGGCCAGCTTGTAAGCACGACCTGTTTGCAGAAATACCAGGCGCACCGTCGTTTTCCAGAAGGCCATCCTGGCCTCGGCTCCCACGCTTTAGCAGTCTGGGGTGGGCTCTTTTTTCCAGCAGCGGAGGTGGGGTTCAAGGCAGTGGCGGGACGTGAGAGCCCCTGTGTTTTGTTGGGTGTATTTGGTTTCACCGGCCACCGTGCAGCCGCGTGGGGAAGGGGCAGAGCAACTTCTCCCGCTGCAGCCCTGAGGCCTTCAAATTCCTCTTGCCCTTCAGGAAAGGAGTGCCTTTTTTACAGGAGCCCAGTGTTATTCAATGGAAAGACAGGAACAATTTTAAGCTTCCAGGTCTGTATAAGCTCTATTGAGAGTGGAAATTAGTTGGGGCTCCCTGTGGCGTATGTGACTATGGAAGCTACAATGCTCATTTGTCCTGCTGAGCGGTTCTTGTATGTGCTTTACTGGCTGCAGAAGTTATTTTTTATTTTTTTTTTTTTTAGGATTGCAAAGATCTCCAGTGGAGAGCTATGTGGTAGAACTGAGAGTTAAAGCTAACCCTCACTCATGTGGCATAAAAATATCCTTCCAGAGATAGGTTAGGAAGGTTTAGATGGACACTGAGTTAAGGCAGTTGCGGAATAAATTAACTATCTGTTGCAGCCAAGAACCACGAGTCTGCATTTCAGGGTCTTGCAATGGAAACGAGGAAAGAAAACAAAAAAAAGGGGGGGAAAAAAAGAAGAAAAAATAATGCACATGCAGACAAACCTCTTTATTTCAAAAGTGGATTCACGGCGCTCCGTCTGTTTGTTGCAGACGGTATCTGCGGCTTGTCCTTTTTCATTTCTCGGCACCTTGGGCGAAGCCGGGCAGGTGAGGGAGCCCTGCCTGCGCACCGGGGCACCAACCACCTCCCGCGGCCCCGGGGCTCGTTCCGGCTCTGCCCGCGGCAGCGGGACCCCGCCGGCAGCCACCGACCCGCAGCCAGGTCCCGCTGCCATCGCAGGGGACGGGCTTGTCTTCTAAAATCCGCTTCCAGCCCGTGGGCGCAGCATTGCACGAGGCTGGGGAGCGTGGGGCTCGGCCACCGCCGGGCTGTGCGCCGTCAGAACAAAGCCCTCAATTACGGCTTCCTATTGTATGCCAATATAGTGTCATTTTAAAGTCTCAAACCAGCCAAAAGCTCTCACAACCTCACCCTCTCTGCCACCCTGGATACAGAAATAGTCAGATCTTTTTGTTCATGATTAACTGACTCATGCTTAGAAATCATCAATTTAAAACCCATTTCAGGCAAAGTTACTGGAATGTTCTTTGCATGGACATGGCAGTATATTTAAATTACAAAAGTCCCCAAAAGGTGCTGAAAATATCCTTAATCATTTGCTGAGGATATAGCAAATTTGGTGCTAATTACAGCTATTTGCATCCCCTTCCCCCTCCAAAAAGGGTCTCTGAGAAGTAGAAGGAAATTTGGATACATAATGTGCACTGACAGCTCCTACAGTGTGATGGGGAGGGACAATTTGAGACTGTCACAGGGCTACGCGCAGCTTCATAAAGATAGGATTTCTCTACATGCTAAAGTATGAGGAAGGCTAAATAACTCACAGGTGTCACGGCACCAAAGAATTATGTGTGTCTGACCTATGAGAGAATAAATCTCATTTCCTGCTTAAAGCCATGAGACATCCCTTTAAGCGCAATAAAAATTTAACATTTCCCCCTCCTAATTATCTTTTACAATTTTCTCAAATTTATAAAAACAAGATTTTCCAATTTTTAAATATTTTTTTTTTACTGGTAGATTGTGCTCTTTAGTATCATTTTACATAATTTAATACAATTTGTTCCATCCATTGGTTTTCATGGAGATACAAGCTGTTCGTTTGTGAGAAAGCTGGCATAGGAGTGAACGTTGGCAAAGAGTCACCTCCAGGAGTTTATTCAGATTTCAAAGTTGCATGGGGGCACCGGCCATTTTGAAGGAGATAAATGTTAAGGTTGCTTCTTTTTTATTTGCAATAATATATATTTGATTTTTTTTTTTTTTTAATGGTACAGTTGATAGCTTCTCCCTCCCTCCTTTCTCAGTCCTTGGCAAAGTGAGTCATTGTTATATTGTCAGCTGAATTGCGGTAACAGAAATTAATCTAAGCTTAAAAGAGCGGCTTTCTCTGAAACATGTGTTATTGAATGAAAAGAACACAGGTGTTTCTTAATTATTTGTGCAGAAGGAAAAAGTAATGCTGAGCGGATGTGCTGTAATGATTAGCGTGCTAAAGAGGAGAGGCCGCAGTGAGATCCTCCTTTCCGCTCCCTGTGCCGTCCTTTCTCTCTCCTCCCGAGCGCCGGTGGGCGGCGTGGGGAGGCGGAGGGGGGACTGCACCCCTTGGCCCCCTAGAAACGTGCCTGTTGGGCTGTCAGATGTCAAGTAAAGGGTTCCTGTGGCTGGGATGAGGTAAGGAATTCGGCGAACCCTCTCTCTGTGCGTTTTTGTGGTTGAGGGGGTGGGGGTCCCTGACCCGAGTCTCCCCGGAGTGGGTCTGCGCATCCCTTCCCGGATGCGCCAAACCTCTTGGCCGTGGTTTGCCACCACCAGAAAGGTGCGAGATAGGGCTTTGGGGCTCGGCAGTCATGAAGGCAACGTGCCACCTCCCTGCATCACTCCTAACAGCTCTGTCTTTCCATTGCAGCACATTCAGTATTTTTAAACTGCATTAAACAACCAAACATTCGTTACCCTAGTGTAGAAGCATGTTTGGTGGAGGCTGGCAGCATGCAGCTGACGTTATGTTTCTGAACATGGACCTGGACCCACCACCTTGCAGGGTCCATGGGGGTTGTGTCAGCTGGATGCGGTATTTGGGTGCTTGGTGAGATGTTTCTGCCTTTGCCGTATGTTTCTGTAGTGCTGGGGTATGGAGGAACCAGTTCGGCTGCTGGTGGTGCGTACACAGAGCAGCCATCTCCATCCTGTGCGCTCCTCGGAAATACCGGGAAGGGGTTATGGAGAATAAAATACTAAACTGAAAGGACACAGAGCAGTGGAGCTGGCAGGGTGCGGTGATCGGAGTGGGAGGTTAGCCAAGATGCCCGGCCGAAGCCGCCTCCTCCTGAGAAATGTGATGAACACGGATTTTTAATGATTTCAGGTCACCAGTTACCCGTGGCTTACGCCAGCACCGTAATGCTCTCCCGCACCGTGCCGTTAGGGATGTCGGGGCAGGAAGGCTCGTGGCTGGCTTTGGAGGTGCCCCGTACCATCCAGACCCGCGTTTTCTCAGCGCCAGGCCAAATGGTCCTGAGACAGGATCAGGCGTCCCGTTACACAAATACTGCTCAAATCACTGAGGTGAATTGCTCAGCTGAATTTTGTCTGTTTACTTGTCAGGGTGAAATAGAGTCAAATTCTCAAATTTTTACCCTGCGGTATGTGAAGTTGAAATACTGTTTCTCAAAACCTTGCCACCGTCTTCCAGAAAAGTGAACAAAGTGAACAAAATGAGCTTTTTGATTTTTCCTTTGTAATTTTTTTTTATTTTATTTTTTACAAGCCCTGGCACTTCTGACTGCTTGTAGGAAAGCTCATTTGCAGACCCCCAAAAAAGCTTATATTGACTCCCACACGTACTAAAAGATAGATCAGTGCAAAGCCTCCTATGGGAGGAACTCCTCCAAAGAGGAAAACCCCAAGAATATCCTGTGCTTAAATATCGGCTCCCTATTCTGCATAGTGGTGATCTTTTTTTCTTTATTTATTTTCTTTTTCTCCCCGCTCCTGAACCCCATTCCTGTCAGATTTGCTGCTGATATTTAACCACCAGCCGGATTCTGGGACTCGCCTCTCAGATCTGGTGCGGAGCGTGCCGTGTCTCGGTGGCCCTGTTGAGCTGGTACCTTGTGCAGTCAGGGAAGCTTTCTTTTTTTCTGTTCTCTGGTTTTGGTGCTTTTTGTAACCCTATCAAAGCAACCACGAGCCTTGTTCTCTCCTCTCCCTGGCCATCTGCTTGAAGCATCTGGTAATCAGGTGCAAGCCCCCACATCCAGAGCATTCATGCTTAAATTTGCAGCTACCTTGCCACCCACATTGGCTTTTGTTATACTGCCAAGATGTACCTCTTTGTGTACTCGATATGAGAGAGACTTAAATTCCACCATCAGCCTACTGAAATTGTGATGGGCCAGGGTGACATTATCACCTTTGAACATAGATATGTATCAGCCTTCTCCCATTTTTCTCTGCTAGAGTCTCCAGCTAATCTCTGCTCCAATTGCTCATCGTACCCAAGCCATGTGTGTGCTGCGGAGGTATGGCTCCGAGTTGCAAATAATTTCTCAAAGAAATATCTCGGTCTAAAACATGATGATGCTTAATGTGTGCTTGTCATTTCTGGGATTCTTCTTATATCCCTTTTTCCATCTGAATAATCTCTGTGTATGTGTCTCCATATAAGAGACAAATAGAGTCATTGTTCTGCTCCATATTTTAATTCCATATCTGTATTTTAGGGACATTGCTGCCTTCCCAACAGACTGACTAAGTATTACAAACTGCCAAATTTAGGCTTTGGGAAGTGGCTGCAACTGAAATTGCCCATTGAATTTAAGAGGAGACAAATAATTTTGTCAGAAACACCAAAACCAATGACCTTGAGCACTATCCCCTGTCCCTTTCAAAGGGATCCCAAAAGGAGAAAAGCTCCGCTGCTGATGATTTGTCTTTCTGCAGCCCCAGATTAGAAAAGAGAAAAACGTCTTGACTTCTGATTTTTCACTGCAGCACAATCTTCGTGTGTATTTGATCTGTTATAGTAGAAACGTCGAACTGAAGCCCCTCGTTGTG
This sequence comes from Mycteria americana, assembly GCF_035582795.1. Classification (NCBI taxonomy): domain Eukaryota; kingdom Metazoa; phylum Chordata; class Aves; order Ciconiiformes; family Ciconiidae; genus Mycteria; species Mycteria americana. The sequence continues at coordinate 36,680,426 of NC_134372.1, forward strand.
GAAGGATATGGAGATGTAAGGCATTTACTAGCTCCTGCGTTTGGGTGGAAAGAGTGCCCATCGGTTTGAGCAGGATTGGTTTGATAGCGCAATAGGAGTCGCAGGTAAAAGTCCCCGGGTGAGGTGGGCCCTGGTTTTGGAGCCGGCCCATCTGGTGCTGAGCTTGGACAGCCCCTGCCGCCCATGGCGGCAGCCCAGGCAAAACCGGGAACCCTCTCCGGCAGACCTGACGTGCCTCCCATCCCACCCCGGGGGAGGTCGGCAGCTTGGCTTTTTCTGGCCTATGAGAATCAGCTGCGACAGGCGTGGGACGTGCCCGGGGATGTCCTTGGTGGGCTCTGCCTGGCTGAAGCTGGGGCTGGCTGCCCAGCGCCGGCACGCCAGCGGCAAGAGGTGGTTTCTGAAATTTGGTGCTGCAGTTTTCGGGAAATATCGCGTAGCACCGTTTTGATGATCCTGAGGTGCTGGCTGCGTCGTCTAATGAGAAACGTGTTCAGGAAAGGCACGGAGAACGGTGGCGAAGAAGTACGATTCCAGAATGATCCTATAAATCAGTCTTACGGTACAAGTATTTTCCTGCTAGTATTGGTAGCTGAGACCAGATTCATGTGTAGAAGGGAGATGGTAAAACACCAAATAAAAGTGGCAACTGTCTTTCATTACTTACTGCAATTAATGCTGTGTTGTTCTTGGTATACCCATCTATATTTTTTTTCTTCCCAGACTGCTTATTCACTGTTGTCATCTTCCATTACACCTTTTTTTAATGCGATATAAAGAAAAAAAAGCTATAAATGACTATAATGCTTTTTTTTTTTTTTTTTAAAGTTTAAGGTTGATTAATAAACAGCTTGCTTTGGCATAATTGCTCGGTGAAGTTCTAAAGTATTTTATTCGTAGGGATTGTTTCTCAGCATTTGAAAAAAATGTCAAAGGTAAAGAAGAAACCTGCAGCATATTTGTTTAAAACATGCAACATTTCACCAACTAACTCCTTTGAGTTATTTTAGCGATAGTAAAGCTCTAATAAAATACTCGTTATTTTTGGACCTGTTGGGTCTAGGGCTTTTTAGGTCTTTTTCATTACGTGATTCCTCCCTGACCCTCCAAGTGTGAACTTGAGCAGATATTTGTATACACGAGCAGGACGTGTTACATCCATGTGTGATTCCTCATGTTCAGCGTGGCATCGTCGCCCGTTCTGCTGTCTGTAAATGCACCTGCGCTTACAGATTGCCCAGATAATGCTGTGGCTGTTTGCGTATGTGATGTTCACAGAATATAAGAAAAAACAGTAAACGCATTAAATATGGCTTCACAGAATTTTTTCACAGAAAGCACTGGAAAGCCTTTATTGGTTATTGCAAAAGTCAGAAATAAAACTGCAGGGACTTTTCCACAAATGGGTAAAATAGAGGAGTATTTCGAAAAGGCCTTATTGGCTTGAGTCATGAAGCTGGCTCTCTCCGAGTGTTGTGCCGTAAGTTTAGTGGGAAAAGTTTGACAGCAATTTAATTTTCATTGACAAATACTGTCATAATATTGAGGGAAACTGTATCAACAGTAGTGGTCGATGCTCAACCAGTCATATGGACTGGACGAGCTTACCATATGCTTAACTACAAACTTCTCTTGGAAAGCTCCTTTAAAACACTTGACAAGCTTAAGATACTAGTCAGTAATGAGCCTGAACAGAACATGTGAAGTTTTACATTTTGTATAGAAAATGGATTAGTGTTTATGTGTTTCCTGTACAGAAGAGATTTGTATGCTGGTATCTGTGTAGCTGCAATGCCTGCGTGCATTTCTATAGCCTGAGGTTCACCTAGTCAAAGGAAATTTAAAAGTGAAAATGCAAAAAAAAACCCCCACAAACATAATTTATTTCTTCTGCACAGCATTAAGGTGAGAATCTTTTCATTTATGGTGCATATACAGTGTTTGAATTTGCAGTTTCTGGTAGTAAAGGGAATGCCAAAAAACACAAACTGAAGCAACCCCCCATATTAGCATGATAATTATTACAGCAGGTGATAGGTCCAGGCTTTCATTAATGTGCAGCATTACTACCTTCTCCTAGCAATGAACCTTTTAGGCTGATCACTGCCTTTAGCGTTTTTTACTGTGAACCTATACATTTCTATCTATAATTTCACACAGTCTCTGAGCATTTGAGCTGGTGTCTGTCTACCTGATGGCAGGATCAAATCAGATATCCAAAGATGCAAATGCTTCATCTTGCATCTCAATGGTTTTTTGTGGGTCTGATTGTACCCACCATTAAGGAGTCTTGGTCTAAATGTGTCCTGTTTCCCCCCTCATCCCTTGGCAATGTACTGTGGCACACAGATTTCAGCTCCTGCACTTTTTGCCCTTTTTTTTTTTTTTTTTAAGGCATTTGTTCACACACCCGTAGACAGACATACGTGTGTGTATGTACATGCTTGTGTGTATTTAATGTATTTTTGACTGGCCAAATACTGCGCCAGGTTAGAGACTCAGTTAGATAATTCAAACAGAAGTCTGACCTGATTCTGTCTTAATTTGCTATATTTTGTTAGCATTGAGCCATTTGTAATTTAGTTACATGTAGAGTAGTTCAGTGATGAGCAAGTTTAAACAATATGGAAGGCATAATGCATGCTTACATGAAAAGCATATACAGCCTTTCATTGCGCTTTGTACTCAGGAATCATTCTCTTTTTTCAGTTTTGCTGTGCTTTCCTCTCTGAAAAGTAACTCTCCTCATTAGAAAGAATTAAAAAATAGCTTTAAAAATATTAGCAGAAAATAGCAGTTTCTCTGGATGGTTCAGCCATGGCATATTTTCTTAGCGTAAATATTTTGGAAACTGGTTTCATTTCCAAGGTTTAGTGTTTTAAAGATATTTCTTGTAGAGCAATAGTAGAATTAAGCCCGACTTGGATCCCTTTACCCCTCCATAAATCAGATGTGACTCCTGAAATGGCACTTTTACAGATTAGATCAGAATCAAGTTCGGTTTTTTGTTGGCACATTGGTCAAATCTCCTGCCACTAAGTACAGTAACTGCCCTTTATTTTCCAAGCAGAAGGAATGGATGATCCCCTCAGTTTTCTCAAGTCATTGCGCTTGCCCCCTATTCATCACTATTAACTTTTATTTCTTGTCTACAACCGGGATTTAGACTGCTTGGCCTTGAATTAGATGGGTCTAGATGGTACCATCTGCTGAATGCTGAACAGCTATTAAGAGTCTTAGTTTTTTAGTGTGGTTTTTTTTAACGTATTCATCTGACAAGGAAAAGAAAGCAAAAATGGTGTCCAGCATCATTCATTTTATCAGTTTGGCAACCAAAGCATATTGGCATGGGTACATTCCTTGGAGTAAGTGCCTGGGAGTACAAGTGTAAAGACAGCTTTGAAGCTTGCCATGAGATCCTGTTTTATTAACAGAGATGCATGAACCCACCTGCCACAGGCTGGAAGTGTTAAAAGCTCACAACTTGGTGGCCTGAGATGGCCAAAACAGCAACCGTTGTAATGGTGCGTTGGCCACGGTCATCTCCTCGTGTGGTACATCACTTCTTTGGTTTATCTCGGAAATATTCGTTATCTCTGGGTATTGCATCCCTTATCTTTACCGGATCACCAGGTTAACAGTGAAGATGTAAGATCTCTTTAAAGAAGTTTTCTCTTTAAAGAGAAAGCCCTTCCCAAGGGCTGGGCCCCGCTGCTGCAGCAGAGGAGGCGCAGGCACCTGTGGGTGCCCAGCCACGCCGCTGCCCCTCGGGTACCCCGCTCCCCGCACCCGTCCTGCGCGAGCAAAGCCTCAGCCCCCGCGCTGCAGCCTTGCCTGAAGGACACCTCCCATTTCATTCAGCGCTACCCCAATTCACCAACGTGGCACGGAAGAAAAATTCCCACCATTTTCCTTTGTCCGCCACTAATGCAAGAGCAGTTCTTCCAAAGAAACCCGCAGGACCCTGCTCCGCAATGCTGCCAGCACGGTGTGTCACCACCAGGTTTTTATTCATCCTGCTTGAAGAGAAGCATTTATCAGCTGGTTTTGAAACCTCATTTTGCATTTAAAAGTGCAATAATTGGACCAAAGACAATGCTGGTATATGCTTTTTTTTAAAAAAAAAAAAAAAGCCAAGCGAAGAAGATCTTAGGTAGGGGGCTAAGTGACTGTGGGAATTTGCTCTTAGATGGAATGAATCCAAACACTATTGTCATGATCTGGGCTGTTCTGGGTGCTTTTCAAGCATTTATTTGCATTGATATGATCAAACACCCGGTTCAGAATGGCTGCTTTAAACTCAACAAAATGAACACGGGGATTCACTGAGGGCGAATCCAAAATCGTGTCTGGAGCTTTGTGCCTCCTTTTTAACATGACCTTTTCTGTGTTCACTTTTTAAACGATGACACCATACCGGGGGTTGTCGTTCAACAGATTGTTGGTTCTTTTAACAATTTGTTCAATGGAGGAGGAGGAGGAGGGAGTAGAGGCAGCTATATTTGTCACTACTGTTGTTCAGTAGAATAATTGATTTTTCCAGTTTGGCAACCAGTTCCCATTTTCTGCTGCTTTATTATTCCCCCCCCCCGCCTTCATGTCTTCAACAAAAGACACTTTTCCCTTCCAATTCTTAATAGCAATTTGCAGTCTCAGCTTTCTTGGTTGTGGAAAATGGGTCCAAGAAGGAACTAGTGATTTGCTTACTGGCTTTTGGGGCAGCACCCACAGACTGAGCCTTGCTGCATCTTTGGTGCTGGTCCAGCTCGGGGGGAGTAGCCTTCTCAAAACTGCCTTGCTGTGCGAGTGTCCCCACCTTTCTACGCTGTTAACATAGGACTTCTTTTGACTTCGTAGCCTTAGCAGGTTTTTTGCAAGACTTCCCCCCCCCCCCTTTTTTTTTTTTTAAATGGAAGGACACATGGAGGTGTTGCATCATCAGGGAAGATCTTCACGCTGTATACGTTTGTCACAGCAGACTTTCTGTCCGTGCCTTGCTCTTCTAGCTGTAAGGCTCCATGCTTTGGTGATACCTGGTTTTGGTCAGGGCAGTAACCACTGCCAGTCTGAGAGTCAGCTAGAGGAAGTCGTATGGGTGGAGGGGCAGTATTTAGTGTTTTTGTAAGCTTTGATGGTTTAAAAAAGCTTTTTGCTAATTTCAGTAACTCTCTCTTCTTTTTTTCTTTCTTCTTATACCTGTTTATCTACCAATAAGAGCTCTTTGTACCCAGGGTTTGGATGGAGTTATTGCTGAGGCAGATATCCGAGGGACTTGCACTGCACAACACGAAGGACCCCCTCTTTGCGTTGAACCACAACAAAAAGGCTGCTCAGTCTCTCACATGAGGCACCCAGCAGCATCTCCCAGGGATGAATGTAGCCAGCTTCCGCTGAACTTACTCCTTAAAATCCTCTTAGCTTTTGGTATTCGGACTAAATATCACCAGGACTGGTTTCAAGAGCTGGTATGAGGTGGTCAGCACTGAGTGTCCCAGTCTCACCATCACTGCTTTTGGCTGTGCCAGCCTGTGTCCTCACCCTGGTATGGAGCCTGACAGCTCAGGCGGGTCAGATGCAGCACCAAGGGCTGATGGGGTGGGGAGCAGGGAAAGGGAGGCAGCCACAAACTGTCCTGTGTTCAAACGGGACCCCAACCGGGACAGAGTCGACCGGTGCTTGTCAGACCGTGTGAGCGCAAGGCTGGAGCTGCGGCTGGGCTTGGGCAATCCCTCGTAACTACTGCTGCTCCCATGGGGAGGTGCAGGGCTGTGCGTTGAAAATGGCTAAACAGAGCAGCGTTGGAGGAGATGATGCAAATGCCATGCCTCTATTAGAGCAAGATGCTTTGTTTTGTTTTGTTTTGTTTTTTATTAAGTTAAGAATTATCCCAGCTGGAGGCAGCACTCCACATAGTAAGCTGGCTAGGATATTTTCTTTTTTTTTTTTTTTTAATCTCTTTTTGGAGGTGGGAGGTGGTTCCCCGGACTCTTGCCCTTGGTTCCCGTGGCATGCAGGCGCACGGGGGGCTGCCCTGGGGAAGTGGCTCGCTAGCCCGGGGCGTGCGGGAGGTTTGCGCCTCTGCTCTAGGGAACTTGTGCGTATATTCGCTGCCAAATTTTGAAAGCCCTACTAATGTAAACATGTACAACCTTCTCCAAAAAAGGCCTTAAAGCTCCAGTACAGAACTATATTCACATGTTAAACTTAAAAACATACTTAATATATTACCAGTAATTGATCTAATGTATAAGTAAAACTAACTATGCATAAATTAGTAAAATACTTGCAAGACAAAAGTGCAATAATTGCCCTGATTTGAGTGAATGAAGTGGCTAAGGCTTCTATTTACTAGCTTTGTTAAGCATAAATGTCTAACATTTAAACTTCAGCAATTTCTTCAGCACCAGCCCTCTAAGAGTATTCAAAAACATGACTGAATTTTGCAAGTTACTGTAATTTGTGGAAGGCTTTTTCCAAAGCTCCTAAAGTCAGATAAAATATTTTTTTAAAAAAAGGTCCTTTCTTTTCCTCTCCTTTTTGATTATTGCAAATTGGGTGTAATAATCTTGGCTAGTTTGAGTATTAGAAAGGTGAACATGCATCATTAACAGTAGGATTTTATGAACATTTTTGTAATATTATGTAATATTTAAATTTATGTTGGTTTTTTTTCAATTTTACATGTAGTAATTAATTTTGTCTTACTGACAGATGATTCTCAATGACTGATTTTCAAGAAAAAATCCAGACAGGTATTTTAACCCTTTGTTTTCATTCTAGATACCTTGCATTCACGGGTCTGGTTGTAATTAAGGGGTGCTGTGCTAGGCTCTGTTATAAATTAAAGTTTAGTGCTATTTATATGAGTTCCCATAGCTGTATCTTCATGCTAATCTTCTGGATGGGTGGTGGGAGTGTAGACCGAAGCGATGCCTACTTTGCTCTGAACAAAATACACCTATGCTGTGCATTACCCAAACCATGCCCTCCTGGTTTTGGCAACCAGTAGCGGAGCGTGCTGGCAGGCAGCAGGGGCCCAACCTTCCCTCTCCTCCCTGCGAGAGCCTCTGAATCTGCCTCATGTCCCAGCGTGAAGTAGCATGATGGTGACGTTTAGGTGCAGAATGGGAAAGACGTGAAGTGTTTCCCCTGTTAGGATTAGAAGACGACTTCCCAAGCAGCGAGGGAGGGAGGAAGGGGCACGGGGCAGCCGGGGACACAGCATCTGTAGCAGAGCCCTGCTCGTGCTGCTCGAGTGCCGCGAACTTACCTCTGTCTCCCTCCTTTGCCCTCCCTTTCCTTACTATTGATCCACCTCTTAGTCTTGCGATCTATGTATTTCTAGTATTTATTATGCCGTGCTTGCAGAGGGTGACATTGTAGTTAGGCATCTCTTGGGGCTTGCACTGCAAAAGCACCATTTTTAAGGCTATACCCAGAAGGTATATGCCCGGGTTCCGTGGAGATAACTCTCTTCCCAAAGCAGGGGTCAGATAAGCTGCTGCTCACTGGACTTCTCTGTACGCTCTGTGCACGTGCAGGACCCTGCAGCCGAAAATACCAGCTAGCAAAGTCTGTGCCTATGTAGCACCAAGCCATGTGGGCAGTTTTAGGGTGTTTTTGTAATACAACTGAAAGAGTAAGAGTGGGCCCAGTGCCTGTTTGAAATCGGTGAGAAACTCTTCGTGGACTTGAGGAAGGCTTTAATTGTAAGCAAATCTGAACATTTGTAGCATTGATTGTGTGGCGGTGGTGGTGTTTGGTTTTGTTGGTTGGTTGGTTGGTTGGGGTTTGTTGTTTGCTGCGTTTTGGGGGTTGGGTTGGGGTTTTTTTGTTGTTTTGTTTGGTTTGTTTCTTTCTTTTTTAAATATCTCCCCTGAACCCTATGTTGTTGCATCTTTTCCTGACTTGTTTTCCACCCTCCTCTCCTGCTCCCTGGCCCCATCTGGAAGGCAAGCCCTGCTTGTCTGCCTGCGTCTTCTAGAGAGTCCCAACAGAAATGCTCCTCTGCAAGGTATCACTCCATGCTTGAAATCCTTAAGCCCTGAGAAGGGCCACTGAAATGCAATTGTATGGGATCTCCTCCTCAGCGGGCCCTGTGCTATTAGATTGGCGCTGTTTTGCTGAAAACATTCAACAATAAAAATGCATTACTGTATAGGCAATAAGGTCTGTGCTATCAATTACAGACAGCTGTAGATACCAGTCTATCACTCGTGCTGTGGCTGTACTGTTGCATGTAAATCCCATTTGTTTCTGTGATAGTTTGAGCAATAGAATTTCCAGCCTTGCATTTCTAGTAACTTCATGCCGGGTTCGTAAGACCTACTATAAGGGAAAAAACACCATCAAGAGTATTCCCTTAAGGCCCATTTTTGTGATGTATTTTTGCTTGGAAAATAATAAAAACCCCACCAAAGCAGATTGAGTTAGGTGCGATCGCAGACCTGCAGAGGCAGCCGGGCAGCGGGGCTGCCCTTCGTGCGTCCCCTAGCTCTCGTGCACCTCTCAATTACTTGCCTTCACGTGCTACATGCATGAAAAGTTGCAGAGTTGTGCCAGCTTACATTGCTTACCTGGCCCATGAGACAAATGTAATCGTCTTTATTTTAATATTTCACTTGAATAGCGGCTCACATACTTTTAAAGTACTGAAGGACGAAAAGCCAGGGACATCATTTCACTGTTTGTCTTTTCTTCTGAATGAGTCACAGTGTAATATTTTTCCACAGGTTGCTAATGCTGCCCTGGGTTGCGCGTCACATTGACTATAATCTCTGTGCAAAGAAATTCCACTTAAATTCCATTAGTGCCTGCTTTTCCTTAGCTTCGGCTCGTGCCCACTTGTTGTTAGATACGGCTGTAACTTGAGGCTACTTCGGCAGTTGTGTATTCCCTACCTCGGCTTTTAGAGAACACTGATCTGGTTTGGTTTTGACTCACTGGGATAATTTTGTCACTCGGTTTTTTGGATGTTCTATACATGTCTAATGATAAAGATAGCCAAAGTTAGGGTATGGTCTTCCAAATATTTCCTCGTTATCCTGTTACACGCTGCAGGAATGATTTTGCACAGTTTAGTCAGTGCCTCGATTTGGAAATTCCAGAAATATCTCTGCTTCTTTTTATGCTGACATTAGGTCCTAGGCTTAAGATTTTTAGAGTTTAATTTCTAATTATTCACCGTGCTTCTGCCCCTTTCATCTCCGCTACAGAGAACGGCAAGTGGTGCCTGCCTTTTGTTCTTACCACAATGTTACTTGACATTTTTTCTTTATTGAATTGCATCCCATCACTTTCCCTGCTCACTAAAAGGCAGGCTGGATTTTTTTATTTATATATTGTCCCTTCATTCACGTTGTCTGTGGCTTCCCCTCCATTTTCTACTTTGAATAAATTTCATCCCGTTTTTGCATGCTATTGAAATAGAAGTGGAATAAAATCAGCTTTGCTAGTGATCTTGGGACAGACCAGCTATCGCCTCCCATCACTCTTCCCCGCTGATGTTAGCATGCAGAGCGCTCTGCCCTCATACACTGTCCGGTTCGTTATGCATTATTTAGCTCACCCTCTCATCAGAACTTACGACACTGTAGCCTGTTAGGGGACCATACAGCATTAGCTTTCATAGAGTCCACGTAAATCATGTTCATGGCTTCCTTCAATTCTTTTTGAGGTTTTTTTTGTTTGGGTTTTTTTTTTTCTTCCAAATATTCTATTAGTTTTGTTATGTATGATCTCCCTTTTGTGAATCCATGCTGAATATCTTTAATTAAATCATAACTTTCCCTATTTTGTCCCTGATTAGTGTTTCCAATATCTTCCCCACTGCTGAAATCAGGCTGACTGGTGTTTAATTTCCTTGATCTTCCCTAGAGCTGTTATTATATATAGGTGTTACATTAGTCCTCCCATCCACGGGTACCTCCCCTGCTTCCAAAGGTGTTTCACAGATACTTGCTAAAGTGTCCCCTTCCTTCTGCCTTTTCCTTCCAAATTCTGGCAGGCATCCCATCTTCAGTAGCTTGTTTTGGACTTCAGATGCTTGAAGAAGTGCATTTTTACAGCCTCACCTTCATGTCATTTATTCGTCTTTCTCATCCTTGGTAGCTGCTCCATACGTTGGCGTTTGCAGCCGCCTTGGCAGCAGATATTCTGCTTGGTGCCCTGGTTCATTGGTTTGCTTGCATGTGGTGTTGGGTGGCCTCGTGCCAGCCTCCCCATGTGCGTCCCAGTCCTTGATAAACCAAGAAACCGTGCTTGATATTCGGAGGCCAAGGCCAGTGTCCTGTCCCTAGACCATCTCTTCTCCTCACTCTGAGATCTCCTGCTTGCTATTTTGGATTCCCCAAGACAGAGATTGCTTCTTTGACCCTTCATGTATTTTTGTCGGGCTGCATGTGTATTTTCTGCTGATATGAACTCATCTTTGAACACTTGCCATTTCCGTATGGAGTTGTTTCCTCTGCTCCTTTATTCCATTCAGGGTCTGCTCCTCCTCTCATTGAAGTCAGCTGGGACTTTTGCCATTGCCTTCCTCGAGAGCAGCAGTGAGCCTGCGATTCACTGACGCTTTAAGCGTGCTCTCAAAAATTAACCCTGCTGAAATTGAACATCGATACTGAGCTTTATATTTTAGTTGTAAATCCAACTCTAACTCCTTGAATGCTTCTTCTGTTTGAGGAATGGCTACTATGAGGAAGCCCATTAATTTTAATGTAACTCTCCATAGTTAGATTTGGGTCATAACATTTCCAGTGTCATGGTTGCACAAACAACATCAATAGAAAACTCAGGTTTCCTGGACGCTGCATCAGTCACTCCAAAATCTGTTTGTCGTTCTTCCCTGTCATTAGGAAACTTGTACTCATACAAAAACTGCTCGAATAGTGTTTAAATCTTTGAAAAAAAGACATAATTAAATGATAGGAGGGAAAAGCTGTGAGAATAAGGTTAGGTACAGGTTTTGGGGGTTTTTGCTTGTTTTTTTAAGAGTAGCCTGAAAACTTTTCTTTTACGTTTCCCTTGCTAATAATGCTGAGAGTCACATGCCTCTGTCCCCACAAACCATCGTGGAAATGAGCCCACAGGACCCGTGACTTCAACCAGAAAATTGCTGCTCTGTCCTTAGCTCACCCCACTGTGATGAAGGCTGGTACCACATATGGTATGTAAGCTCACACTTACTTCTCTGAGACCATGGAAACCCGAGTATGATGGAATACATCAGGGATGGAGGGGCAGCCTTGATTGCGAATATTTTTTGCTAAAGTCAGACACTGAATGTTACTGTAATGACATTTTATATCTTTCCTTCTATATTCTAGCAGAGAGAGCCACAGGTGTTCCACTGGAATTACTCACACATTTATAGAATTGGACATTCTGTCATTAAATGGACTTAAAACTAAAAAGCCTTTGTCTGTGAAAGGTGACCAATAGAAAGGGACTTTGGATTATCTGATATCCCATAACTTAATCATATGGCTCTTAAGAGTAGGGCATAAGCAGCTGTGTCTCGCTAATATGCATGCAATATGTGTAAAGTGATATGCTTTAATTCTAAACTTGTTTTTAGCAGGAAGAAAAAAGCATTTAGATGAGGAACATTAAGATTCAGCATTAACCATTTTTTTCCTCGGGGCAAAATTATTCATCACCTGATATTTATTAAGGCAACATTTTTATTTTATTGCTCTGTGCTGTAAAGAGTCTTTCCAAACATTCTCAAAGTTGTGTGGGGAAGTTTTATAGGCAGATTTGCAGGCAGTATTTAAAGTGGTTTTCAAAATCAATGAATTTGAGAGAGATATTTTCCTTTTCCTAAATACTAATGCTGTCAAATCTCACAGTGGAAATAACAGAGATAAGCAGTCATTTAATTTATTATTTAATTTTAATTTTTTTTCTATCCTCCCACATTATATAAACTTGATTTCCGTATTGTAGCCTTAATTGTTAGTTTGTGTTGGTTTAATCTCTCTTATTTAAGTATATTTGCTTTAATAATATTAAAAAAAAAAACTAAGACAAAGAAACTGTAGATTAGAGACTTTATTTTCAGGGTAAAATGATACGGATAAGTGAGCGTCAACTGACCAGAAATTATTTGCTTCTGTCTGTTAGACACGTAATGGAGTCATTTAACTAGTCAAATTAGGAGCTGTAGAAATGCACCATGCTTCATTACTGAGTTCGAATGGGCACCATTTTACATTTACGTCAAAAATTATCTCATAGCAAATTAATGTTTTCATTGTGCGGGGAAGCCGGAGCTGTGCAGTATCAGCACCACCTAGAGGATGCGACACAGATGGCGTAGAAATGTTTGTCAAATAAAAAACCGGAGAGGAATGGATTCTCTTTAAAAAGCAAAGTACTTCAAGCAAACCTCTGCCTTCCCCAGAACAGCCCTGGAAGTTTTGCTGGCTTTGCTCTCTTAAACTACACCCGTCCTGCAGCGTCCCCGCGTTAGCGGCACCCAAACTTGTGCGTGCTTACGGCACGTTTCAGGTTGGCTCTTCTGTAAAACCCTTCAGTGTCCATAGCGCTGGTTGTATATTTTTAATCCAAAAAGATGCTGTTAAAAGTCAGAATGTCACTTGAAAAATCCAGAGAACGAGCTTCCTGCCCAACCAGGAAGAATTTCCAGGCAACGTTACAAAGGTTCTTTCTTCCTTGAGATTTCCTGAAAACCAAAGAGAAAGAAGGAAGTTATTATTTAACAAATTACGTACTTATTTAACGAATTGAAACAGCTAGTGCCTTCAAGTGTAGGGAAAAAAAAAAAAAGACAAGAGTGAGACAAAAGTGAGGGCAGCAGATGGACTTCCAGCTTGAAAAAGTTACAGCAGTGAACAGCTATGGTGCAGGAACTCAAACACGGTAACATAGAAACCTAGTAGCAGTAATGTAAATTGGACAGTGGTAGTGGCAAGCTGTTTAAAGCACAAAGTGGTTTTGGGTGCTCAACGTTCACTTTCCCAAAGGGGTATTTGTCAAACAGGGGTAGTATAAAATCTAACTTCTCTGGGGCAGGAGATGCTCACGGGTGGGTCCCCGACCCACCCCGGCAGCTTTTCCGGCAGCGCCAGGGCATAGCGGGCACTCTTGGCATCAGACAACTAGATGACTTGCAAGGCAGGAAATTTTCATACCTAAGTGTTTCGTGATGAAAGACTGCGGAGGCTAAGTGCCCTTGGCTGCGTGGTTTAGTGTTTCAATACAACTCCTGGAATTCTGGAGGGGGGCGGGGGGGAAGAAAAGAAGAAAAGAAAAAAAAAAAGGCAAAAATTAGAAGAAGTGGCTAGCGAGACCTGACACTGTACTGCTACAGCAGGTACTGCGCGGGCAGGGTCCTGAGTTGTCCCAGCTCAGCGGTGGCTTTTCCGTCTACATCAGTGGTCCTCAGCTGCTGCCCGCTAACCATGGCCTTGGAAACCTACAGCAGAGCAGTAAGCCAGGACCAACAATCGTGGCCACCCAGTGCAGGCTTCTGTCTGCACGGGCCAAAAAGCGTCCCCCAGTAATTCTTTTGGGGAAAGGGTTTTCTTGCACATGCAAATAGACGGCACCCGTGAGCAGAAATGTGCAGGACTTGAGGCTCGGATATGATCCGCATTAAATATATTTTATAAATTGACCAGAATATCTAAACATGTTTTCCAATCTTATTAAATGTTGTGCGTGCATAACTGAATTAATTCTCCATATTAATATTCTTAGAAGGCATTTATAGAACAAAACAAAAACATCCACAAAGTATTTTGACACAAAGCACAGGAGCTGGAGACAAAGATGAGCTGAGAGGGGGAAGTGGACCAGAATTCATTTAGTATTACACTTATCTCTGGAGCAAATGATCACTCATTAATTAAAATGCTGCTGCCAATTGTAGTTGGAAGACAAAAATTCTTCATAATTGTGTCAAGTGTGTAATTTTTGTTAGTATACTATTATTTTTCATATTTCAATGAGATGCTCTTCAGGATCCATTTGAAAAATCAAATAATTGCTTGTGACGTTATTTCATGGCTAAGTATAGTGTCTTAAATACATACTGTGCTGTAAGTTCAAGAATTTGACAGTGACTTTAGGGCCACGGTTACGATAATGCCAAATTGGTAGACGATAGAACATGCCTGTGAGCAAGTTTTCTTTTGTTCTAGACAAAGCTTTTTTTTCCTTCTTTTTTTTTTTAATAGCTTAAGCTCATTGCAGAAAAAGATTTCTTTGAAACAGCAAAGAAAAAAATGCTAAGAGCCTTGCTTACAAGTACCCTGGTATTTTCTTCTTTTTTTTAACTGTAGAAGCACTTTACCTATTATTATGAATCTTGTCTGCTGACATAGTTCAGCCTTCATGTTATGTTTACCAAGGCCAGACTAGAGGATCAAATAATTTATAACCATTCCTGTTGGGTTTTATGTAATAACTTTGGAACTCATATAAAGTAATGATCCACAAACTCTTTTAATGTTCATTATAAAATATGAAATATTTCTCAGAACCATTGCAATTATGTGACCAGACATAACTGTTTCACACATGAGTAAATACAGGGAGGTTTAACATAACTTTATTATCTTCCTGTCTTTTCCTCTCATTGATGTGATAATACTGTTTTAATATTTTTCTAAAGAAAAGTTAAGTAATTTCAGAATCTCTATTGAGGCCTAGTTTATTGGTTTTTGTAATAGAGTACTCAAGAATAATTGTATTTATGATTAGACTGATAGTAGTAAATGTTGTTGTGCTGAATAGGGGTAAAATACCCTGAAAGCTTTATATTATTATAGATGAATATATACACATACATCAGTAGGAAGAAATTATTAATATCTGTCTGTCTGTCTATGCATTTATATTATGCTCATCACAGTATCAGTGCACCTTCTCTGGAGACTTTCTGGGGTTTAGCAGTTATTAAAATGTCAGTAGATATAGGATGGCAAAACTCATTAAGACTACATAAAAAAAAACATCCCAGGTCCTTGCCTGATACTTAGAGCTAACCTTTAATTTCCCCCTCTTCTTCTGATCTTCTTGGGTTTAGACAGGACATAAAGCGGAGCCTGACACAACCTAAACTGTCTGTCTGCTGAAGCTGTTTGATCAGCCCCAGCTCCTGTTAAACCTGGCCGGGGACGCCACTGACCTTCGGAGGGTTTCTGCCCCATTCAGGCGAGGAGAAGCCTCTGAACTTTACAGCTGGTAGCTCTGAAGCTTTTCACATCTCCCTGTCTCTGTGCTGCTCCTCTTACGGGAGTGAAAGACTCACAAGCCCATCTCTGAGATCCCGCCTGTGCGTCTGAGCTACAGCATATGCAGTGAACATTTGGTGCTAACGCAGGGAAAAATAAGCCACCCTAGAGAAAACAGCACGGAGGGAAAAAGTTCGCAGCGCGCAGAAGGGTGCTCACCTTCCCCCTTCCCCTTTCCTTCTCGAGGAGCGGCGTTCAGCATACAGAGGGGGAGGAGGGTGAACACCTGAGTCCGAACTGGAAAATGTACTCTGCTAGTTTTATTTCACCAACATAAATTGGTAATATAAAGTAACAGAATTTTGGTCTCCTGCTGAAGGGTACTAAACAAACATCATCAGAAAAAAAGATCTTGGGCCAAAAGAGCATAATCTAATTAAGAATGGCCTTAATAAGCAGAAGTCCTGTTTTCCTAATTCTCCCCTTGTCTGCCCGACGTCTTTCATCTTGCAGACCCTTCGGGGCAGGAGCTGCCTTTTCGCTACCGGTCTGTGCCGTGCCAAGGGCAGAACCAGCCGTAGGGCTGGCTGCAGCACCGCCAGCCACGCCAGTAACAGAGCAGGCGTCACGGGGAGCCGGCACGGCCTCGGGCCCGAAACTGCACCTGCGTTTTAGGCTGTGTAGGTGCCTGATGCCGGAGTCCTTAGCAGATCAGGTATGCGACTCTCCAGGTAGTATTCTGTACGCGTACAGGGAGTTTCGGAGGGGGTAACGTCCCCCCTTTCCCTCCTGGCTCTGGTGTTTCACCTTCACCCCGAAGGACGGAGGTTTGCCAGGGTCCCTCCTCCCATGGCCACCCCGCTGTAATAAATGGAGAAGGCACCGGCACAGAGGAGCTTTTGCAGCAGGGCCCAGGCCGGCTCGGTGGAGCTGAGACCCGCTGACAGACCTCGGAGGCTTTTTTCTTCTTTTGCCTTTCTCAGACCACAGGAAATGGTCTGATGGGGTACCACAGAGGGGCTTCACAACATCTCCATGGACTTCCAGGGCACTCAAAGGTTAAATTTCTTCACTCCCACCATCCTGCTCCCTTCTTGTACTGCAGGCTTTGTGCAGGGAGGGGTAATTTTCATGCATTAAGAGAAGTGAATCCAGAAATGTTATTTTCATGAGTCAGGAGTAACCTGCAAGATGCTAAGTGCTGAAGCAAAGCAGAGCCGTGAATCCGTTATACACGGTCATTCCTAACAAGAGAGAGAAATTCATTATTTCATAGAGTCCCTCTGTTGCTTGTAATATTTGTGGGGCATTCCATTCTCTTTCCTTTTAAATTAAAATGTCTTTATTTTTCATTATGAAATGCTGGTGCATTTAAGAATGAGGCCAGTTGTGTTCAGCAGTAGCAAAATGCGGTATAGCTAATGATATGATGAGAGGTATGATCTATGGTATATGAGTATGGTATATGAGAGGTATATGATCTATGCAGAAGATGCAAAGGACAGCGGCAATAAGACTGGGTCTCCATTTTCATGATTGAGATTAGTTTTGTACAAATTTTAAATATGAAGCAGTTTTCTGGTAGAAAGTTTTCTTATGAAAAATTTGAGGTTTTGAAATTCAAGGGTAATTTTTATTTTCAGTCATTTATGGATTTATATCACATCATTTTAGAAAACATTTTTCTCACTTCCTAAGGCATGTTTTTGTCCAGGCAATAGTTAGTTTATTTGACACTGAAAACAAAATTTTAGCTTGCCTTTGGAAAGTATGAAAAAATTAAAATCAGATTGTGAAAGATTTTACTTCGCACATAGTGGAATATAGCTCAACGTAGGATAAAGCTCCACATCTGCAGAGTCAGAAGGAAGACCTCCTGAAGACAAAGGTTTAGGAAAACACTCTGCTTTTGTCCTAGGCCTTTTCTCTCCAGAGCTCAACGGACTGTGTAGATCTATAATGGCGAGGCTAGTTTTGATCTTGTGATATTTGCTGGATGTTCACGCTCAAAGTTTCATTTAAACCTTTCCTTCAGGGGAACGTGCAGTTCAGTTAACCAGGGGTGGAGGTTTTTCACTCCGTACGCTTGACCTGGGGATGCTGTACCCAGATTTAGCAAAAATATTGCTGACTTGCAACATGTTTAGGCCAAGTATCCATTATAAAATTCCTAGCATGAGCCTGAGCTGATGCTGCAGGTATGAGTAGCAGTCATATAAAATGTGTTTACATGCATTCTTCACCACAAACAAATTAAATCTGTGTTTTCAGACAAGTTTCACTTTGTGCTTTGGAACTGCTATACACTGAAAATTCAAGGCATGTATGAATTAGTTCAACAAATAGATACATTTTTGGAATCTGGAACAACTATATTTTAAACTGTATTTTAAACTTTCCTCTAATGATAAACGGACTTATCAGGAGCACGTTACATGTACACTTTTAGCATATGATCAGAGAAGTCTTAGTTTAATATAGCATTTTCCCTGTGATATTACGAGCTAGAAAAGCTATCTTCAGTCCTGTCAGCATAAAAACTGCACAGCAGGAGGTGAAACACATGAAGCAGTTTCCAGGCTTCTTAACATACCCAATTCATGCAGTTGAAAAGGTTTTGATAGCTTAACTCTTTTTTGTTTTTGTTTTTAATCTTGGATACCTAATGGTCAACTTTTTGTTGCTATCTTGAGACACTGAGATTTTTTTCTGGAGAAAAAAATCCCTAATTATTTCTCCCCCCATACAAAGTTAAATGAGTCTTTTCTGTTTTACTAGGTATCAGGCAAGAGATTACGTCAGAGGCGAGAGGGGCTGTATGTCGTTAAGAGCATCGTGTGATGAGACCACATAGGTCGAGATTCTAGCCAGCATCAACTATGCTCCTTCCCCCTAAAGCAGTGATGCCCAGCTACCTGTTTCTCTGCTGTAGTGCTTTGGAGCAAGAGCATTGAATTTAAGAGCGCATGGCCCTCAGGTAGACGTCCCACCCACTAATGTCTTGGTTGACATAGACAAAGGGTCTGTGCTGTAGGCTGTAGATGTGACTCCGAGAAGGGAGCAGTATAGTACAAGAAGTTGTGGGGGGTTTGGTTTGGCGTGTGGTTTTTTTGGTTGGTTGGTTGGTGTCCCCCCCCACCTTTGACTTGGTGCAGGAGGAGGGAGAAGGAGGGATTTCTTCACCTGGCTTTGCAAAAAGTCAGACTTCAGCTGCCTTTCCCAGGGGACCTCCCAGCCTCCCCCATTCTCCTGCTTCAGCTTTCTTAGCCACCCAAACCTCCTTCTCACGGAAGGGTGCTGCCGTTTCCCAGCTTTTGCTTCAGGGTTTGTCTCCACCTCAACCTTTCCTTATTCTGCCAGCAAAGGGGAAGTCCCTTTCAAGGAGAGGTGGGAGCTAATTGCCCCCTGGACCCCTGCTCCCTGTTCCCCACCTCTACTAATAGGACTCAGCTGTCATTTCCCTGAATCTGAATGCAAGAGTTAGCAGCTGATCCTGGGATGATTTATCAGGAGAGCCCCACATTTCTATATGGCTTTTCAAGTATGCCACCATATTTCAGGATCACTGAAAAGGGCAAGTATGTCCAATGACCTACTTACGTGGGACCAGTGACTATGAATAACATCTGTGTAGTGATGAACGTGCCGTGACCTGTATAATGCAGTGAGTTTGTCTCTCTTTTTTTGAGATTTTTATAGAAATAGTGCTGATTTTCTAAAATGTTCTATAAACTTTCGTAAAATCTGGAAAATATTGTAGGGTATATAAGTAAATTGAGCCATGGAAGTATGTGACCTGCTTCAGAAGTGTAGGTGAGTAATGTTAGTGTCGTGATGTCCCCCAGGCCTTAGCTTATAATGTTATCTTTGGTCATACTCAAAAGAAAGCTAATTTATGGGCTTTCAAATCAGGACTAATTAATATAAAATGTTCTTATTTTATATGATAAATTCCTTTGTAAAGAATTTTAATAGTGTGTCTTCCTGAATAATTCTCTCCATAGTGTAGGATGTGAATATAGAACATTAAAAAAAAATAATAATCTGAATTTTGAGTACATTTGAAACATTGAACATAAGTATAGAATATTAATTTCCTTTTTTAAAATATATTGTTCATAGTCATCCTTTGTCTATTAACATTATCTCATGTATGAAATCTGAAGTCTGCTGTCTTTAGACCTCAGCGTTCTTTCATGATGGATGTACGTGGAATTGTTGACTGTCAATACTGTTGAGCGTACAACCGGCGCACTAAGGTTAGCTTGCCCACGACATTGTCTCTTGAGATTCAAAGGATGTCATTCCTGTCTAAGTGGTAGAGCGATAATACATCTGCACTCTCTGTCTGTGACACCTTGCTGTCATGTGGCTTTGTCAATGGACAGCAACGCCTGTCATTTTGTTATGAGGCCCAACATAAAGCGTACATCACCCTTGACATACTATAAAGTGCAGTGTGTAAAGAGGGTTATGCCTGGTGTCCGTGGAGTCTAAGTGTTCTGTTTTGAAAGCTCATATTAAATAATAATATCCTTAGAAGACCAGATTCTGCTCTCAGCCGTACTGCTGAAAATCCACAATAGGTTCATAGACCTCAGAGGACCTAATTCTGCCTAGCTCAGACTCCAGCAGGGTGGAAGATTAAAAGAACAAAGCATTAAGTGATGAATTTCATCCAAGAAGTGTTAACTTAAGGTCAAGGAGCACAGTTTATGGGATTTTAGTGCTCTGTGGCCCATGCACATCTAGTCCCGTATCTGGCACTGCTGCTATTAGGCAGAGGGAGAGTGAAGGGAGAATCCAGTGTTGTTACCTGAAGTTTGGACTGATCTAATTGGATTCCCATTTTCTTGGAAAGGATAATTCATGCAAGGTTTTGAGCATATTGAGGGTTAGGTGTAGCCGGTACTTAGACTAAGAAAAGGAAAGTGTGAATTTTTATTTCTTTTCAGTCTTCCTCATGCCTCATACTACTTATCTCCCCTGAAACACATCCCTCTGTGGACATTTGTAATTACAAGAGGACATTCACAAAAATAAGGTTTTATTGTTCAGTGAGAATGTGAAGTTATTTTCCTCATCCTTATCATCACATGCTGTAATCTGAGGCACCGATCAAAAATATTTGAAATATTGCCTCAACGACTTAGTACCTTTCTTTGTTACACACCATGTATAGAATTGCCATTGATGGGAGAAAAAGCTTCAAGGTTTGAAGTGAATGCGAGCTGTACCCTAAAAGATAGCAGACTTTGTGTCTGGAGCTGTTTAAGCAGTGTTTTATGGTAGTTATTCTAAAGTCTTGGAGATGCATGCAGGAACGAGTTGAAAGCCTTCACATCTAGTGGAGGAAGAGTAAGGTTTTGTAATTTATCTTACCATCTTCAGATGAATTCAGCATGTTTTAACAAATCTTACCCAGCCTTATTTAGCTCATCAGTCACTAGATGCAGGGCCTCGTGTATGTGTGTGTATCTATCTATAAATGATGTGTGTATGCACAGACATGCACAGTATGTGACACAACTATGTTCTCCTCCTTACTGAGAACATTGGAGCTATTGCCAAATAAATTTTAAATAATATTAATACTACTAAAGAGTTAACAGGATTTTTCTGTGCAGACAGCTCCGAAGACCTGACTATCTGATTTATTGTCTAGTCAACTTTAAAATGCCCCAGAGATCCCAAAGATCCTCTTGGCTGTTGCTGTAGGGGTGGGACTTTTATGAACACGTTTGTATTTTGATAAGAAATAGTACTTTGTTAAAACATGTGAACAGCACACTTGGCTTTTTTTTCAAGGGCCATCTTTTCACTTAACTGTTGTTAAGTTCAGAGTTTATCAGCACAGTTAGTATTGGTTAACCTTTATTGCTACAAATATTGCACGTTCTGTCTACGTAACTGCCATCTGGAGACAAAGTCTGAATATTTTAGCAAGGTGTTTATAAGGCTGAAGTCTGCACTGAAATTGGCTGAATTGGTAGATATAGATTTCTAGGCTAGCTTTTGATAGCCCTGTGGTGAAAAAACCCTGTATATTGATTCTCACCAGGGACTATATTGTTAAAATATATAAATGTAAAAATTGACTTAGGAAATAAAAAATAAATGATAGCTATAAATCAGAGATAGCTGATAAACAAATAAATATCTATCACTATTATATCTCGGTATTTCCCAAAGATATCTGAAGAGCACTTAATTGTAACTGAGTAATCAATTATTCAATTAACCTTCTTCTCATCGAATATATATTTGATATAACTTTTTGAAGCTTGGGCTCTAAAAGGTTTATATTGATTGCAGGTTTCAAGGCCATATGTTTCAGTTATTGGATTTGTGCAGTCAAAATTGACATCCTAAGTTCACTAGAATATGTAAATATTTGAATGTAATGAGTTTCCAAGACTGTTGGAGTTATGCAGTTAGTTTTCATTACTTTCTAAAACTACAATCTTTTGTGTTTATGAAGTTCACCTTAGCGGAACACGTCATTTAAATACATTTGTTATTCAGAAGGCATTAGGGACATAGCTTATTTTATGGTCTGGCTATGAACTTCCATAAATTCATTTTTCACACTGCTTTGGATGGAGTTGATTGGGAAACATTTCAGCCTTTTGTTGTAAAATGACACAAATTGTGGGAATTCTTCAAACAAAAATATTTCATGAGGGCACTTTTGATTTTGATTTAGCCCTGCCGGGCACCTGCTGCCGTGCCGGTGGCAATCTCGCTCACGGTGCTTGCGGCCGGCTGCCCACCAGCACCCTTGGCAGGGTCAGGGTGTGACCATTGCCCACCGACATGGAGACTCTAGGTGTGTTCATGCTGAATTTCGAAATGGATGCATTCCTCTCCAGCTATCCTTAGAGTTTGCTAGCTGTCATTTTCTAGCTAGGTTTCTTGAGGCTGTTTCTGTCAGTTGATGAAATGGGCACGTGAGGATGTGGCATGCAAATAGGGAAGTCTCACTTTCCATGAACATATGTTTAAAACACACTCATTGCTTGTACATTCATTACAAATGAGCAGTAGCTTAAATTAAAGCAACTGATTTCAACAATTACCCAGCTTTAGTAGTTTAGCAAAGCAGTAAGGGACAGCAAAATCCTGCTTTCACTGTTTACAAGGTCAAAATGGGAAAGTGGAATGTGGGGAATTTAACCCCTCCATTCCCGTGAGAGCCACCTGGTCTGGACCTCTAGATACAAACCAGGGTAGAAACGGCGGCAGCTTTTTTTTTTTTTTTTTTTTTTTTTTTTTTCCAGTACCACCTTTCTGCCCAGGAGCTGAGCTACGATGCTTCTGGGTTAGCTTCTATCAACAGCTGAAATTGTTTGCCTTGCAGGAGCAAGCCTAGCCCCTGTCTGCAATGTCAGGTTTCATTCACGTACTGTTAGCCCCCAAATCAAAGGCTGGAGGAAAACACTGGCAGATTTTTTGGTAGATTGGGAAAGAGTTGTTTACTTATTCCTTTATTTCAGTGTGTGATGATATCATGGATTTCTTAGGTAAGGCTTACTAAATTTTAGATTTTATCAGACAGGAAGAAATAACTGTACCAAAAAAATCCATACATTATGTGATCTCAAATGCTCATCAGACTCTCGGTGTGCAAGGACCCGTCCATTAAGGATGAAATTTACTGTGTCTCTTCACTTGGGCTTTTTTGTGCAGATAGGTTGATTTGTAAGCGTATGAGGGACATATTGTTAAATAACAATGATTTACATAGATGCAAAACCCCTGCAGCGGTGTGGAAACTTGCAAAATTCCTTCTAATGGTCTCCGGCTATATCAAAAGAAAAGAGCTAGAATGGGTTAATAATAATCTGATGGTCTTCAAAATTTGTTTGATATAGCAGTGCACCAAAATATTCGTTTCTGGCAACTCTCTTGACAACCTTTTGATATTTAGATTTTTTGTGTGTGTGCTTCAGTGTGTAATAGATTAACTTGGCTCTGCGGAAAAGGTCTTTATAGAATCCTTAACTGTTGCACTCATTATTGAATAAACAGCACTTTCTTCATGGGGGAAAAAAAAAACCTGCAGATTTTTTCCGTCTTAAAAATGCATTCATAATCTAGATATTAGCAAACATTATTTTTTTTTTCCCTCCTGAAAAATATCATAAACAGTCTTGGTTTGACCTTGTTAATGCAGGACCATTTTAGTAATCTGTGCCTAATGATTTTTTACATTAAACCACAGCTTGTGTTGGACCCTTGTGTGTCACAGTAATTTAAGAACAGTCATTTTGCACATTCCGATCCCATTATGTTACATTGTTACTGAATAAAGACTGGTATTATGTTGCTCCTATAAAGGGCAGAAGTGGCCTGAATTTTATCTGCTGAACGAATCAATCTGGATTATGTCAGCTGAAAAGAATTGTGAACTGCAGTCTCCAGCAGATGGGGAGATTTTAAAAATGTATCTGTTTGGTTGTGAATACATCAGCTAAGATAATACCTTGTGGTGACTGAAAAGTAGTTTTTCTCTCTTTTTTTTCAATGAAGACTGTACCAATTATCATTTCAACATAAAGTATTAGGAGATCAATTGGGAACTGAATGCCATTTCCTAATGTTAATACAGTGTTTTATTTAAGCTGCCTTGACAGGCTGTCTAGGCTGTGGGAAAAAGACTGAGCAAATAATGAGTAAAGGGTTTAGAAAAAAGACAGAGGGTGGAGCTTGGCAAACGATGTGAGCTATTCATCAACAACTCAACAAGGATGATGGAAATAATAAGTACTCCTTAAAGAAAAGGGGAAAGGATTTTTTTAAAGAAACAGTTTCCTTTAAAAAAATATTTAACTCTAACTTTGTATTACTTTCTGATTAGCTGATTTTAAACTTCCTGAAATCAGCAAAAGCTTCCCTTTGAAATGGATAGTATGCGTTTAAACAGCGCATTCTTTAGCAATCAGTTAAAAAAAAAAAGGAACGGTGTCTAATTTCCTGTTCATTTGTGCAAATTTCTTACCATGTGGCATTGTCATTTAATATCTAAAGTACATTAATGCATTTCTATAATGCCAAAACCTTCAGACAAATCCCCTGTGTGAAATAATTTGTGTGAACTTTGAACTAACCATGAATAAAATCAAGATCTTATTATGTCCTTTATTTATATGGTACAGAAAAGCTTTGAAACTTAATACTAGCACCAATGCGATATGCACATTCACTGTGATGCTTTAAAAAAGTAAAAAAACCCACCCAACTTTCCTACATTTTTGTGGGTTTTGCCCGCTATTCAGATACCATTACATTACTTCTGAAAATATTTGTCTTAGAAATCAATAGGCTATTCTAATATTATTGTGTTCCGAGTTGCTAAAATTTCCATTCAGCAGATATAATTCCACCATCTGTAAAGTTCTAGATTTTATAATACTTATAAGCTGTTTTTAATCTATTTTTACTGTCATGTTCTGTCCTGAAATGTCAGAGAGTGCAGACTAGGTCTCGGAATTAACATGACAGTTAAGAAACTTGGCAAGGTTTTACAGCAGATTGTGACATTAACAAAGTACAAAGGAGAATGAGGAAATTAACATTAATGTATGCTTGCAGACACTATAAAAATCTATATGTCCATGATCGAGGAACTAAAAATAGGGATGTTTTTTATGTTGATGCCATTAAATACAGAGCTTTACTGTGAAAAGAAATTTCCATATGAAAAGCAACTTACTAAAAAGTAATGCTGTAATCCCTCCTCTGGATTGAACAACAGGTTTATGTATCCTAGGTCAAGTGGGCATATGGCTGGTTTTGTTTTTCAATTTTGTTTTAGGCTTTTTTGAATCTGTGATGAAACTGCTTTGAAAGTACCAAGATTGTTTTTCAACAGCTGCAAAAGATATAGTATGATAGATATCCTGATAAATGGTAGCGGTTATTAAAATTCACAGATTGCACAGTAAATCATGTAAAGTCCATCCTCTTCCACAGCGAGAAGCTAAAACAAGCGTTCATAGTTCACGGTGGGCTCTTCTTCAAGCGCTGCACGCCCTCAGCCCTGCGCCCGCCCGGCGCGCTCCCTGGTGTCATCCCTGGTGTCCAGCCTCCCAGGGCCATTACGACTGGCGTGGCTCTGCCGGGCTGAGGTTTCTCTGAATATACGTCCCTTTTCTGTAATCAGTTGGAGGTTCAGGACATGGGACAAAAACCTGCCATAATACCCAGGGAAAAACAGCGGCTGTTGCACAGGGGAAAAGGAAGATCTAACTGTTGGGTAAATCAGCGGAAGTTACAGGGAATAACACTACTTTTGGATTAAATATGTTGGTTTTTTTTTTTTTTGTCTGAGTTTTTTAAGCTGTAAGTTACTCAAAGCCCTATTCAGCCCGGATCTGGGAGGGCTGGCGGCTGAGGCTTTCCAGGCTCCTGCAGCTTGGCACCCATAGCATCTAATCCTGATACCGCAGACAAAACCGTCTCTTTTCATCACCACTGATATTGTGCCACTGCTTTGTCGGACCCTGGCCATAGACCGTGAAGACGCAGCTCTTCTCTGCTGCCTGGGGAAAACGGCGTGTAGGAGCGAGCTGCCTGCGGCTGAGGGGTACCTGCGCTAACGGCAGAGCTGGGCTGAATCTGTAGCGGGCTTTTTTTCTTTTGACGAGTGGCAGAAGCTGACTTCCAGCTCCACTGGTGTGGTTTTGGAACGTATCCTGTCTTCTTGTTGATATTACCCAGCACATGGCAGGAAAAAACCCCAAGTTTGTTTACCGACACCCTTCCTTAAGACACGCTCTGTGACAGGCTTTTAGCAGAGCCATGTCCAGCAGAGGTGTGAGCTGCCGTCAGTGAGGGGCAAAGTACAGCCAAGTTTGCTATTCAAGGCATGGCCACTTCTCACACCATGTCATGCTTCCAAAGCATTTTGTGTATTTAAAACTAAACCAAAGCATCGTTTGCATTCCCTTACATAGCCTTTCTGCCTCAGACACTGATTGGAGCAAGCGAGTGCAGGTGCCAGTTGCAGGGACAACAGCAGTATTCCCTTGTGTGAACGCGCGTAGTCTGATGCAATGCAAACATTAATCTCTCGGCTACAAAGGAACAGCATGGATCCATCTGTTACTTTCTTTGCTCTTAATCAAGTTGGGGAGGGAGCAAAAGTTCATGTAGCAAATGTGTATGCACTAGATTGGGACCTGAGCTGTAAAGCTGACATCAAATTTAGAGGCAATAGGATTTTTGGAGGTCTACGGATCCAGGGTTGCATATCATTTTGGATCTCTTCTTTCACCAAATTTGGAAGTGGAAATTGAGTTCTGGGATGTGGTATTGGCCCACTCTGCTCTGTAACCCACAATGCTGAGTGCAGACTGCTGTCCCTATTATGATTGTGCTAACAATTGACTTTTTGGTTTGGCTGTCTTGCAGGGGGGGGAAAAAAAAAAAGAAATCTATCTCAACCAAAAAGTATTTCTTTTTCTAGTTTGCTTAATAATATGAAACATAGAAAATACTGTCTTTTGTATCATATGAGGCAATTCTAGGGAAGGGAAAAAAAAGAAAAAAAGAAAAACACAAAAGCCATGCAGGGCCAGACTGTCAGAAAGGCAGAGAAGGAGATGACAGCCCTTTTATCCACCAGTTGAGCAGTTAGAAAACTTATCCAGGATGCAGGAGGCCTGGCCTGAATTCACTGCTCTGCTGAGGAGAGAGTAACCCACATCTTGGGTATGTATTCCTGCCAGATAGCTGCTCACTGAAAGAAGAATCCCTTCCCGCTGCCTTTGCTCACTTACTACTCATCCCTAATGGATGCAGCATTTGATTCCCTTCCTCTTTGAAGCAGCCTATTTTTAAAATACTGGATAAAAAATTGCTTTCCAGAAGGAGGTATTGCTACTCTGAGCAAGAGGTGACCCAGTCATGGCCATGACCACAGTGTTATTGAGGGCACTGTTCATTAAACTTATTTTGCCCATTTCTGGTAACCAGAGTTTTTGAAAGGAGATGAGGCAAAACAGATTTATTTTTTAAAACAGAAGTATTTCTAGATAGTTCGTATTTGGAACCCTTTTTTTCAAACTCTTAGGATGTTTGTATCCTGTATTCAGATAATCATGGAATCGCATCATCTCAAGAAACATAAATACATGTTTCTGTGCCAGTTTGGGTGTCCAGTTATGGGTAGGAGCAACTTGGTAGTACTTCCTGAATTGCTGCTTCTCACTGTGTCACAGCTGGTTTCTCTCTCCACTGCAAGTACCTTGCCCCCCCGGCCCTGCTCCGTGCCCCCCTGCCCAGCTCCGTGCCATTTTAGCTTTACCGAAGAGCAGTGAGCACTTGCTCGCTGTTGAGCTCTGGCAGGGTTGGTGGCATGGGGACACACAGCATGTCCTTGTCCAAGGTGTGCTCTCAGTAGCCAGGACCATCAACCAACATCTGCATCCACTGATGGAGACTCCTGAATGCTAAGGGTACAACGTGCCTCAGAGGTGTCCCCCGTCAGCACTCGTATCCCGCCAGTTTCTCTATTGGTGTGGAAAGCAATTCAGTTGGGCTGGGTGAAAAGTTAGGAGCTACTTCAATGAGATGTTTCTTCATAAGGTAAACTGACTTCCCTATCAAGGCTATGTTCTCATTGCACTGTTTCTTCTGATTCCTTACTGAGGGAGATGTCCTATTTTTTGAGACCATGTATGTTCAGGATTTAGTACACTGTGTACGCACACGTCCAGCTATCCGGACAGCTTTGCTTCAGCTCTGATTTTTTTAATACGCATTTGAAGAAACACACCTTTGTGATCATTTGTGGAACTGCACTCCATTTATCTAGAGTGAGGCAGTAGTAGGTAAGAGAAGAATGACATAAAATCCCTGGGGTGCAGCAATTATTATCTATTAATTTATTCTCCATTCTTCAGTTCCATGAGATATGAGCCACCTGGAGCTGGCATCTTACTCCTAAATGTGGACCTGTAGTATTTGACAGTGCGATGACCTGCCTAAGGCCACTGCTTTTCTGAATATTTATGCCTGTGGCGTTGCTTACAAGTTTCATGCCTCCTTCTGTCAAGGGCTTGCAAATAAAACACTAAATGAGAGGGATCTTCAGCCTCAACACAGAAACAGATAGCCCAAGAGATATTTAAAAACTTGATGTTCCTTTTTGTAATGAAATAAAATGGAGAAGTGTGATTGTATTTCATGCCGTGGATAAAACCGGGTGAAGGCTATCTGAGGTGCCCCTATCTAGTAGAGAAAACCTTGTTAATCTATCTTTGGGTTCTTCATAGGTCCCTGCAATTAGGAGTGAGAAGAACACAATCGGTTGAGAAGACTCTTTCCCCCATTGTTAGCTGAGGCACAAGGGACTGAAAACTTCTTGCCTGGCATATTCATGTGCTTCCCTGCCCTGTGGTTGTGGAGACTTTGTGGGTCTGTGGGAATGTTTCATCCTTTGTCTTTCCAAACAAATAAATTACATTCATGAGATGGCAGTTTTATAAGTTTTCTTTCTTGTGCAACTTGAACATTTTGATTCCTTCTTTTCATTACAATGCAGAGCTCTCTGAATGCTAATGTACATGAAATGCATACGATGCACACAATCATATGTGTACTTTGTGGTTAGGATGGATGCGTAAGAAAGGGTATATAATATTCTAGTTGTAGAATATCAGAGGTTTTCTTAGAAACTGCAGTTTCTCTCTGACTTTGGTATGGTTCCCATGATTTCAAATGTACTGAGCTGCTTAGCCTGGTAGCTTCCCCTTTGAAAGACACACATTCTTCATAGCCACTCATCCATCTTTTGTTATTTAGCAATAGTTCCACGTCTGAATGGAGAATTATATATCTACTTTTTTGTAAGGCATACTTCTCTGGCTATATGCGTTTGGAGTGACATCCAACAAGCATTTGAAGAAACTCAGCTGTAGATTGTAATATGAAGACTTTTCTTTTTTGTAAAAGAAACATGATCACTTGTCAACCTCCTCAACATTCAGTGCAGAGCTGTTTATATGTATTTGATTAGCAAGTGCCTTCCTTGAGATTTTATAGCTTACAAGCCCCCCATTTTAACCAGGCTTATTGGAAATAGGTGCTGTAAGATGTTTTATAGATATCATAGGTCTGGTTTCCTCTTTTTCCTGGTGATACTTTGCTGATTTTATTCAAGATGAAAGTGTTGTGGTAGTAGCTAGTTTGAGTTGAACCATAGATAAGCTCTGTCCCTGTGTTCTCGGTGAAGTTGCCTTTCTTTTGCTGCAAGGACCTTCCCTTTGACTTGTTACAGAGGTAAATGATGTACCCGTGTAAAAAAAAAAAAATAAAAAAAAAATTGTAGAGTCAGCTGTACTTCAGCCATGATGTTTTATATCTTTCTTTGCTCTAGAAACCCTTCTGTAGCCATTGTACTAGATGTGAAAACATATGTTCCTGTAAGATGCTACCAGCGAGCTGAGCTGCTGTTCTGTGCAGGGGAAGTCCAAGGGTCAGGGCTGGGGCAGCTGCTGAAGCACCAGGATTTATGCAGCGAGTGGATAGAGCTGTCAGACCGGCCGCTGCGCACCTCGCGGGGAAAGCGTTAGCAGCAATGACATACAGCCAGGCTCACCCCGTTCATAAAGGGCTGGTGTGAAATCTTGCAGGTGGACACCATCTACAAACAATTCTGTTTCCTCTACCTGAAAAGTTGCCTACTTGGATACTTCAGAAAGAAAATCGGCTAAGTGGGGGGAAACATGGGGCCTGGCAGTGTAATGTAAACGTTTCCACTTCAGCCGTGAAAATATGACTTCAGACGTGGGACAGTTCAAGGGGGGATGAGATCCCTGCAATGCTGCTGGCCCAGCTTGGGAGGAAACCCAGAAACGAGGCAGGGCTGTTGCGCTCAGTGATGCTACCGCTGACCTGAGCTTTGGAGGACAGCAGATGAGTGGTCCTCTGTGGGCGTCCAGGAGGCGAGGGGGTACCGGGGACCCCTCAGCACCCAGCAGAGCTGGCAGGAGACATGCCACACTCCCCTGGTCCTGTGTGGTATGCAGCAGGGCCGGCCAAGAGCCGTCCCACGCAGGGAAACGCTTCAGCGTTACCCTTTCATTTGAGCTGGTACGGGCTTGGAGCGTACATTCGGAGTGTGCATTTCTTATAATTAAGGTTTTAACAGAATTTGAGAAGTGAAGCAGCAAGTTACGGGGACAAAGTATAACTGTACTGGTGGTGTTGGGGGAATCTGCGGCGTGCCAGTTCCAGCGGGTGCCCACCCGGGCTGGAGTTTGCAACTGGCTTCAGGGAGCTTGGTAAATAGCTGGAAATTTTGAGAGCCACAAGAGGGAGCTCACGACCCACAAACAAGAAGGAGGAACACCTTTTTTTTTTTTTTTTTTTTTGTAACCTAAGGTCTCTTAAAACTGGAAGCTTCCCTATTGCTGGCGCTGCAGAGGCAGGGCCGCGTCCGGCCCGGGAAGGGCTCCCGCGGCTGCAGCTCCCAGGACGCCAGCCGTTACGCCAGTCCCAGCAGCCCTCTCCTTCGCACGGTGCGCGCCCCAAACTCTCAGGGCTTGAAGACTTTTTGTCCCGAGTGATTTATGAAGAGCTGGGGTGAATAATAATTTTGTTCTCGACAACATCCACACCTTGCGCTTAAATAACAAATAAAACACTTCTGACGGCTTTTACTGCCCCGTTCCCTCCTCCCTACTGCGCTGCTGGGAAGACGCTTCCCCTTCGGTTGTTGCAGAGCGGCCTTTCTCGGTCCTACCCTCTGCTCGCCCCGCTCGCCCTTGCAGCGCGCAGCAGCTCCCGCGCTGGTGCGGGGGGGCAAATACTCAGGGTTCGCTCGCTGTGGGGTCACAAAGGTTTGCATCAAGATAGCGTTGTGGTGAAGTGTGCCCTCAGTCTGTTGGGAAAGTTGCTGATTTTTTTTTTTTTTTTTCCCAAGCCATACTCAATCTAGTTCGTGTTTCTTCAATGGAAAAGCTTAATTTCAATTTATAATTCACATCTAGTGGCTTTGCTATCACACTGAGACTTCCTATAAGGCATCCGGTAATGTTGCTATCATTTGCATTGCTCTAACAAAAAAAAATTCCATCTGTCTTCCCAACTCCATAAAACTCCAAACAAATAGCAAATACTATGGATGTCTGAACACACAATAGCATGTCATTTTTCTTCCAGCATTAGTGTACGTTACAGACGTTAAACTACTTCTGAAGGGTTTGAGAGATTGTTAACATTATTCAAATTAAATTCAATACTGATGTAAGTTAGTGCAGTTGGAAGTATACACAAAGTATGATGTCTCATCATTCCATCAAGAGCTGAGCTCATCCCTGTGCACCAGCCAGCTCAGCTTCAGGTGGTCTTTGTAAACCCAGAGCCACTTCAGACAAGCGATGATGCTCTTTTCCTCGGTGCCCCCCTTTCCCCCACGAGCGTGCTTTCTGGCGCTCTGCAAGGCCGTGGTGCTACGGCTCGCTCGCTCGTTTTCCTCGCTCTGTTCATCTTGCATTCCCTCCCAGCTTGAGGCTATGTTGCTATACGTTTCTAGAGGAGGCATACGGTGTTAAATACAAAATCTATGCTTGTTAGAATTGCAGCCCCACAGGTTTTCTTTGATTCCCTTTCCCAGACCCGTTGGGGCCGAACCCTTGGAGCCATGGCCAGTTTGCAGCTGCCCCCGGGGTGGCAGGAGCCCCCTCTGCGTAGCGTGCCCAAAGGCCACTCGACCAAACGGCCAAGCCTTCTGCAGCACTGCTGGTCTGAAGGGTTTCATCTGTGCTTCTTGCTCAGCTCTCTTACTTTTGTTAAAGAAAGGAGTCAAAGGCACATTCTTACCACAGCCAGCTTCTTCCTCCCCAATATGGGGTATTTGTGTATTTTGCCCCAGAGCCAATATGCTGAGCGAGGCATGGAGGAGCGATACATGAGCTGATGCAGCCCGGGTGGGCATGGTCCAGTCCCCACCAAGTGCCGCTGCAGATGGTGATGCTAATGCTACTTTCTTGTGGGTAGCATGAGGAAAGAAGTATCTTAATCCTGATGTATCTTTGACTTCCACCAGGTCCCGTATTTAAGACTCAGGTGTATCAGTGAAATGCAAGACAGTGCTCCAGATTGATGTTATTTTTTGCAGTAACCCTGAACCTCCAGAGCCACAGAATGTCACGGATGCGCAGTAACTTTGTCACTAGTATTTCCCACTTTAGAAGGTGAAAAAATTGATTCCTGCCATCTTTGCTGTGAAAGTCCTGTACATCTAAACCACTACCTAACACCAAAGTGGTGCCGCATTGAAAGCTACAAATAGCGCTGTTAGAGCTACGAGAATACAGCATCTCATGGTGATTCCCTATCCATCTTTCTGCTCCTAATTAATGTAACTCATAGCAGATCTTCCTAGGTGAAAAGTAATGATCCATTTCCACACAGCGTAAAGTGGGATTATATACTGGGTGTGATTTTCCTTTTGCTCTGATGTCAGTGTAGTGTGAGAAATGTGTGCATTCGTCCTTGGGGTACGGGGTGCCTTAATCGGCCCGTTGGATGCAGCTCTGTCAGGGAGCACCTCTTGCCGCGGGCTCATCTCTGTGGAAGAGGGCACGAGAGTAGAGTGCATCCCGGGCTGCTAGCAGACATTGCAGCACAACTGCTCAAACCTGTTAGGATCTCGATTTTGGTCCATGTCTGTCTCTCTTTCCAAAGGAGAAAACTCTCCTGAGTTTTCAGCTGGCAATGTATGGAGAGTTGGCGTGACCCCAGCGCGGCTCTGCTGCCAAAATCCCTGTGAAGAGATCATGTTCATTTTTTATTTCAGCCCATTGTCCATCCTGTCGGTTTGCACAGAAGGTATTCAGTCTGAAGGGGTAGTGTATTTTTAGTAAATAAGTTGTTTGCGAGACATTTTTGCTTACTGGTTTATTCAATTCGCTGCAGTTACTTTGCTTAGTAACATAGCTGACTTACCACAATACAACTTCGTACCTTCAACGGGAC
Organism: Mycteria americana; assembly: GCF_035582795.1. Classification (NCBI taxonomy): domain Eukaryota; kingdom Metazoa; phylum Chordata; class Aves; order Ciconiiformes; family Ciconiidae; genus Mycteria; species Mycteria americana. The sequence goes on from NC_134372.1 coordinate 36,713,617, forward strand.
TAAATATCGTGTGTCAATCATCACAGCGTACTTCATAGCTTTCAGTGAGGGAAAGAAGTTTGGGGAGAGAGTTGGGAACAGTGGATCCGCCGGGGAGTGGGCAAGAAGGGGAAATACAGCCCCGCGGCACGGGGGTGCTGCGTCCTGCCTGGCTGCAGGGGCGGGCGCAGCAGAGGCACGCTGGCTGCACGCCCAGGGACGGCTCTGGCAGAGGCGTTCTGGGTTTCTGCTGGTGCCACCGGGGCAAGGATCTGTCGCAGAAGCAGCGTCAGCATACAGGGTCCGTACCCACCAGAGCGCGCAGCGCAGCGAGAGGCAGGGATGCTCTCTGCACACCTCGAGTGCTTCATTCCTTGATGAACCACGTTTTCTCCTCCTGACACATTAAAAGCATCGGTTCTGTATATTTATCATATGAAGGTTATGTATTCATATCATATGGAGCTTACTGCGGCACTTCAGAAACAGTTTGAGCTGAAGTGGGTTATTTTCTTTGCTTTTCCAATTAATCTCAAGAAGTCCCTGTTTTCTGGGGGTGAGGCCACAATTCAGATTCCATTTATACTAATTACCTACTCACTCGGTTCTTGGCCTCCTTTAAGCACAAAAGTAGAAGAGAAAGGAGAAAAAAACCTGGAGGGGTTTAGTTTGATTTATGAAAACATGCAGAAGTTTGAGCACTTCAGCAGATCTGATTTGTACAGGCTGAACCAGCTGCGTCTGGGACAAGGCTGGCAATCTTGCTGCATCAGGCTTTCTCCTGGCACATCTGTAGGCTGCTGCTCACGGGATCCCTGACCTGCACCAAAGCAGCCTTTTTGACACTTTGCCGTTGGTCCCATTCAGTAGAGTTGGTTAGGGAATTTTCAACAACCTTGGTTTTTTTCATCTGAAATCTCAGTCTGTTAAACAACATTTTTTCCTCTGCTGATTGTGGCAGAGAGAGCCAGTTAGGCTGAATTGCTGAGTGTGAACAAACTAGGACCGCAGTTGAAAGAATTGTTGAAATCCTGCACATTCCTTTTGAACAAAACCCTGCTTTTTCAGTTCAGAACAGCAAATTTTCAATCATTTATTGAAAATTATTAGAAGTAAACAATATAAAAAATTTGAATACTTAACAAATCCACATGCAAATGGGTTTTTTTTAAATGTGTTTTGAGCTTGCTTGTTTCACATACTGCTGATTTGCAACATTCTTGGTTGAGAGCTCAAGTTTCTCTTTGAGGGGAAAATGTAATATGAAAGTTAGCTTCACAGAAAATATGGAATTTTATAATAAAAATATTAGCAAGTTGCATTTGAATAGAGGCTTGAGGATAGATTAAATATAATGGACATACTAAGAGAGCACGGACAATGGCTTTCCTGAGCAATTATGAATCTATAGTCCTAAATAGTGGTACTTTGGAGAAAAGGAGAGAAAGAGAGAAAATTAGTATCTTTTAAAATGTGCACATAATATGCAGACTAATAATACATACTAATTTCGTTCTTGGGAGGATTCACCACTTGTGTATAGCTCCAGCCAGCCAGCCTTTCCCTGTCAGCTTCTGCAGGGACTTTGGGTTAACACTTTCCCATTTGCAGTTGTGAACCCTAGACAAATACTCATTAGAGCACAGATTATGGTTTCAATTGCTACAGTGACATAAGGCTACCCCTTCCAGAAGTCATCAGTGGGAGCGGAGAAAGGTAATTATTGATTACTGGAAAGAATAAGGCTGGCAAAAGGTGGCCCTGATAGGATGAGTTGGCCAGAAGGAGAAAGGAACAGACGGGCTCAGCCAGCTTAACTGCAGCCGTGTCAGGAATGACACTGCCGTAGCAGAGCAGCTGGGGACAGGGGCTATAGGATTCATTTAAGGCTTTCCGCAGCTCAGGGGAAACCCTGAGCCTGTACAGGCAGAGGAACATGCCTTTCTGAACGTATAAGTGCCCCAAGCCAGGGCATGAAAACCAGGCATTTGGGTAATATCTGACAATTTTTCATGTGGGCAGGGTTTCCCAGACTTACAAAAAGTCTTTGAGAGCTTGATTTAAGCGTAAGCGGTTCTAACTCCAGCTAAAATCAAATGATACCAGAAATGCGCAGCGTTTGTGAGAATCAAGCCTGAATCCTGGTTCCTGCGATGTTCTGACCCAAATCCCAGTGGTTCCCTCACATTTCCATGCCAATCCAGTGAGAGGACTCCCAGTCCCCGTCAGTTGCACATCAAGAAAAAATTGTCCCTTATCACTGAGAATGGTTTTTGGGCTGTGCAATACTTGTGCAAAGGAAATCCATTCAGCAAGGATGCCAGGCAAGCGTGAAAGCAAGTCTCTGTGTTCATAGCACTGGGCCATTTGCATGGCATTTATTTTCCCAGCTTCCTTATTTTGAGTAGGCAAATGAAAGCTCAAAATTATTTATTTGTTTGTTTATTTTTACATAGCTATCTCTTCTGGGTGCTTTAGGCAGCATACTTTGGTCTAGGCAGTACAAAGGAAATTTTGAACTTCTTTACAAGATTTTGTGACTCCAGTGGAATAAAACCTGCACTTGGGGAGTCCACAGGTTTCTGGAACTGCACCTTACTGAGTAACCCACATAAGGGTTGAGAGTTGCCTTGGAGTCGCTGCTCAGAGAAGGGCTTTCCTGTTTCCTGTGCCTGTCATTTTCGTGATGTCTACCTGGGAAGTTCACTCCATTGTTAATGTTCTTGTTGCATCTACTGATATTTCAGCTTTTCGATGGAAGGAATAATTGTTGAAGTAATTTCACGTAGAAGGGACCTTCTAGGCCCAGGGGATTCATGCATAACGAAGACACTAAACAGATAATTTTTTAAAATGGTGGCTTTATTGTCATGGATATGCTCATTCAAACTATGCTCAGCTTGAATATTTGAGTATTTTCAATTTGAAAACCAGAGAGAAACCTCAGTGCACTGAGTCTATATTCACCCGAGGGTTCAGTTTACACCCACAGGTACTGAGCCAAGGTGAAACCAGGCACACATCTCTGTTTACCTCAAAACTTGCCCAGATAGTTGGGTTAAAATATTACAAACTGAGATAGGCTGACATTCAAGGCTTTTCTCTTAGATTGTCATTTTATGTTAATTGAATGCCTGTGTTAATCTAATAGAGTTTAGATTTATGGTGGGTTCTATACCATGTCATATTTTAATCAATACATATTCCAACATTTAGATGGACAGATGAGAAAATCTGCCTCATCTCTGCACTTCTGTTCTATCAGCTGTCAATAATTCCTAATTTGAATCCTTCAAATGATCAGATTTATGGGGTTTAGTATATTGCATTAATCACAGAAATTAACTTTTGGGGAAAATGATGTTAAAGGTCATACAGAGTCTTGAAGGAGCAGTAACTGTGTCTGTCTTGCAAACATGTTTGCAGCATCTCTAAGATAAAGTGCATTAGAATATTTATCTGCGCGAATCCTGCTGATTGTTCCTTATGTCTAAGGTCACTACGTGCTGGTGAGGAGATAACGCTTGAAAGAAATGATTGCTGAAATCCACAGATTTAAGAAGACAGATGTGACGCTGGGCTTTTTGTCCTCCAGTAGGGCATAGACAGGTCCAGCAGTGTTTCATTTGAATGGATTTATTCAGACAAAACTCCAGAAAATTTGTTTTGCTGGAGGTGGTTCATGCCTTTGTGTCGAGCGCATGTGTGCCCTCCTGGAAGAGCTCACAGCAGAAAGGGCCATCATGGAGGCCGGGGTAGAGGAAGGGCAGAGCAAAGGGGAAACATTAGCCCCGATGCTTAGGCTCCAGCTTAGGGCTAAGGTCTTGAAACTTGACCAACACCCAACCCCACTGCTACCCCTTGGAGGGCTCCTCGTCATCTCTCTGGGACCAGCTGGGGCTGGTGGTGTCCCTGCAGAGGATGGAGGCAACAGTCCCCTCGGATGGGGCACAGGACGGTGATTCCTGCCTGCCAGTCCCCACCCTGTTGGCAGAGAGATGTCGAGGACAAAGCGTCTCAGCGTCACTTTCCCACCACGCTGCCAGCAGCGTGCACCAAGCCCTGCTGCAAGAGCAAGCACCCTCTGTCCTCTCCCCGGGGTGGCTCCATGTGGGACAGCCTGGGAGAGATGGGGAGGCTTGGATGCTGCCCACCAGCCTCTCTGGTGGACTAAGGGCTTCAGCTGGGTGCTTTCAAGGGCTACTGGTAATTTGTCATGCAGCAAAAGAGGCAAATATTGCAGCATTCCCCTGCTCGGCAGCGAACGTGATGTCTCCACACCCTTCTCTGGGGGCTGCTGGGGCCAAAGGACCATGCCTAGACCCATGGTGTCACAGAGCGGTGTGCTGTCATTAGACCACCAGTTGCTCTGTGGGGTCTGTTTTAAATTGCACATGAATTAGCCCTAATGTTTTTGTAATGTCTCATGGTATGACAGCAAGAAATTGTTTTCTTTCTAAAGGGACATACGCTTTAAATTAGGGATACACTAAAGGGAGAAAAAAAAACCCCAAACACACAAATATCTTGCCCTGTGGAGAGTTTGACATTCCGATTTTCCCTGTTCCTGTGGAATCATTACTCGTGAAGTTTGGAAGGAAGAGTGAGAGGACTTTGCAACTCTTCCTTTAATAAACACTTAGAAAACTTCCACTGATTTTGGTACGGCTGGACGGCGGCAGCAGAGACTCTCAGCCATCAGCATTAAGCAGGGGCCAGTGTCACCTCCCGGTGCCACCACCCAGCCCAGACACCAGCAGCTCACCGGGAGGACAGACCCTGACCCCCAGAACAGCACGTGCACTGTGTCTGTGCTTATCGTCAGGCTCCAAAGCACCACAGCTTTTTCTCTGTTTTTTAAAATTCTTGAGAAATAGAAAAAACACAGTGAAATATATCCCTTATTTCTTAGACTGGAGAAGCCTACCTTTACCTGTGTCTTATTCTAATCTGGACGTGAAGGGCATTTATATTGTAAGTCTCCCCGTCTGTAAAGTTTCGAGGTACATTTCATCGTTAAAACGGTCGCTGTTGTTTTTCAGAAGTTTGCCACGGTTGGTAGTTTTGTACATCAGGGACCTGGGACCCCTGTAGCTGCCCCCTGTCCTGCCACTGACTGGCTGTAATGGTGCCCGTGCCCGGGGTGATGGACCGCATCAGTGCACTGCCTGTTCCCGAGGCTGGGGGCCCCACAAGGAGCATGCGAGGGGATTAACTCCCAAGACATTGAAATAAGAATTGGAAAGCCAGCAACAGCTTGTGAGCTCCCTAAAACTTTCATATAACCCCTTCTTATCAATCTCGAGATCAGCTGCTGATTCTAATTGGCTTCACCAAAATAAACCAGAAATAGCTTTATTGATTTAGTTGGATCTCTGCTAGAGCTAAATGGAAAGCCATAGCCCACAATTCTCCCATCTGCAAGAAGCCAGAACGATACTAGAAATGGCTACAGTTTTACAGATATTAATTAATATTTGTGAAGTGCTTTCTAAGCTTGGAACAAAGAACAAAAATAATTTTGTTATGAATAAGCAAACTGAAGAGAACAACCATAAAATTGCAGAGAATTGACTGCAGAACCTAACAAGGCCTCCACATCTTTAATTTATATGTTTCTGTTTGCCACAAGCATGTGCTAAGAAAACACGCACAGAAGAGGAAAGGTCTTGTCCCTTGTAACAGACAGTTTCTTCTCCATATATATCTGTATTCATGCAAATCCATTATAAACACAGTGTTGTCTGAAATACAGTTAATAAATGAAGGTAGCACAAATGTGATTTTAAATCAGTTTAATAAAATTAGTCATGTAGATTTTAAATCATTTTTACAGTTGATTTAACATTTGTGACTGGTTTATAGATTATGATATAGGATAGTGTTTGCATCCTTGCAATTTTATTCCAATTTAGAAACAGTACAAATATTAATTTTTGCTTCAGTAATGCAGCCTTTGAGAATTAAACTTGTCTTTTCTCAATACACATTTTATGAAAATGCTTTAAATATGATTTTTAATATTTTTGAGGACTTTATTGCACATAAAGTTCTTTTAACTAGGACTTAACTGGAATCTGTTCACAAAAGTTTCTTGCCAGACATATGTAAATGTTTTCCATGGTTAATTTAATGGCGTGAAATACGTAAGAATTGTTCTTCATAATATGAGACATTTTGTAGAAGTAATAAACAATTGTAACAAACTCCACATACCAGAAGGAGTGAAATATCCTGAACAGAAATAATAATGATGGGTCTGTTTTCAAAAGACAGCAATATTTTGATAAAACCCCAGAACTTCATGTGACTTCAAGTGACAAGGGAGGAGCTAAGCAAAAATACGTTATTAACAGATCTTCCACAGGTTCAGACTACTATTACGTAGAAAAGAAGAGTAATTCACTATAGGATACGTTAAGGAAGCTTTTTGTCTCCAAATCATCAACTTCACATTTTGAAGCAGCTGGCAGGAAAGAAAGTGTTTGCAGCTTTTGTCAATTCCTCATACGGACGAGTTCTTCATGCGAAAGGAGTTTGCGAGGTGCCCCCCTCATTTCAAGTAGCCAGGAGTCCACGTGCCACGAGTCACTGCGGTGATTAACGACGGCGTTGGGACAGTTGCCCGAGATCAGCACAGACGCCAGGACAGGCACTGCGAGGCTCCCATCCCTGAGATGGGCCTAGTGAGCCACTGGAAACCTATTTTTCAAGTAGTAAAAATTCAAGATAAAACATGGAGTAAAAGGTGCCAATCCGAAAGGACTTTTCCTATCTTTTCTTTTGTGTGTGCGTGCGTGCCGAGGTAACCTCGAAAGCATTACAGAAGCACAGTAATCTTGTCCCTTTTAACAGACAGTGTCTTCTCCGTATATATCTGTATTCATGCAAACCCCTTATCCGGGGGTGGCAGTGCCAGCAGGTCTGGGGTCTCTCCCCGTGCCTCATTGCCCCCCGTGGGCAAAGAGGCCGGCGGTGTGTGCCCAGGGCTGGCTGCTCACCAGCTCCCACGCTGGCAGGTGCCGCCCCACCGCAGTAGTCGGAGCACCTCCAGGCATCGGCGCAGGGATTTAGGGATGGTGAAAGGCTCCCGGGCAAAGCTGATCCCCTGGTGTGCGCTCTGTCAGGTGGTTCTCAACTGCCATCTCTAATGATGCTGTCTTTGCACATTGCCTTTTCAACAAAGCTACGTTATATGAAGTTTAAGTGTTTTCTATAGGGAAAGCTGAATGGGTAATGGCTATATGGTGTACTAACTTCCTTGTGCTCAGAGCAGGTGGGCAAATGCTACTATATCTCATTCCTAAATGCATAAGGAAATACTGGTTTTGAATTACTATCATAGGTTGTATGGTGAAGAAAAATAGTCGTGTGACCTACGAACCCAGTGGTAACAAAGTCGGAGACTTTGCCTCCTTCATCAGATCATTTAGTGACCATCAGGTGAGATGGAAAAGTTGGTCATCTCTCTTTACTTGCACTTTGTGAACTGAGCAGATGTAGTGAGGTCCTTGAAGTTGAAGGCAAGTGTTAACATTACTTTTTATTATGGCTGATTGAAAATGTGCTACTGTAAATGATTATATAGAAGTTTGTTGGGGTTTTTTTTCCAAACAATGTTTTTTTACCAAAGATCCACTTACAAAGAATACTTTAGACTGCCCAAAACTGCAGAACTGAAAAGTCACAACTCAGAAGTGCTCCTGATGATGCTTGTGACAGCTGTTGTTTGGGTTGCTGTGACTTTGTTGTCCTCCAGGGCCTCCTTTTGATAGCTCAGCTGGATAGGGAGGAAGGAGATTTAGGTGCATCTGTGTCATTGCCAACCTCAAGAAATCCAATATCATGAGTCAGGTCCCTGCAAATCAAGAAACTGACTCTCAAAACATGAGATTCAGGAAATAAATGCATCATAGTGGGGTTTTGATTTGTTTTTTTGGATATGATGTTTAATTCCCCCTCCTACAGAGTGCATCCCAAGATAGGAACTTCTCAGAGATATATCACACATATCCGGGGTGATTTTTATTCCTTTGGCATGCCAGGACCTCTCAATCTGCTTTTCCCCATACAGCAACTTGTTCTACTTCCCACTTTTTCTCCTCTTGATTCAGTGTGTGGATCTGGTGCTAGCAAATATCCTGCCAATAATGACAATACTCCCAAAATAAGGCAACTCTGATCGCAGTCCTGGTGGTCCACATGTGGAAACTGGCCAGTAGAAGGGAACTGGAAGCAATAGGCGCTAAACTATTGTTCTCATGAGTCACCGCAGAATACTTCTAAGCTGGAATTTCTGTTTCCAATCAGGTTTTCAGCTGGACATTTGGAGTCTGATTTTTCTACCAAAAAGTAAAAAAAATTCCTAAGCAAAAGACCCCCCCCTCTCTTTTTACACTTCACGTTAATCAATCCCCAAGTGCATAGCACATTTCCTTTAGCTAACATACAATCTCAGAAGAAATAGCATTTCATATTTTCAAGGAAAGATTACTGCTGTGAAAAGAGCGTGTGTCTGGGTTTCATGGGCGTTGAGGTTGCCAAAGGAAAAAGTTGTCTTGTAGAGGACCCTGGAAAACATATTAAAACTAGATATTATTTTTTAATGTAACTACGCATCCTGCATTGAATCAAGAGCAGACTAGGTATGATGGTATTGGAAACCAAAGTGCAGTTTGTTCATTTGCCCAAAAAAGCAGGTAAACCATCACTAGAATTATAATTGTCAGCTGCTCAGATGTCTGTATAATGCTTTTTACAGGAGCAAAAGCTGGTTTTAAGATGTTTTAAGGAGAAATGGTTCAGATAGTACAGGAAGATGAAGGAAACTTAGGTGATGGATAAGAAGTTTGCTGTTAACATAGTCCCTTTTGCTTTCATAGTCGACTAATGGGTAGAAACCTCACGATCCCAGGCTTGAGCATGTCTGTGAGCAGCAAGTGTGCAGGAACACAGTGAAATGTGTCTCCCTTTCAGGCCAGTCAGCTGCCAGGGCCATCTCGGCACCACCCTGGTGCTGGGCTGTCAGTCTGTCACTGTGCTGCTGGCGTAGGCTTGATTTAGTAAGCAGGATATCAGCGCTGCCTGTCAGCTGCCGTACATGGGCACCGAGTCCCCGCTCGCAGAGAGAGTTGGCGTTGCGGGAGCCGTCCAAGGAGCCTTATGGCTTTTGAATCATAGCAAGTAATTGATCCGCTGCCTCCAACACATCCTCTTCGGATGCCACAGAGGAATCCTGGCTTCTGGCTCAATAGAGCACACTGCAAGGAAATAGACTGCATGAAGAGAATAATAATGCATGCACTTGCCTAACAGTTTTGGAAACATTCGCTAATTAATTCTCATAATGCTCCTAAAAGATATGCTTCCAACATTACTAAGAGGTAAAATGAGGCATGAGGCTCTTAAGAGATATCTGCCGTGTCCCTGGGCGAATCAGGAGAAAGTTTGTAGAACTGAAATTAACGTTACAAGCAAAGAACAGTATCAACTAACTTTCCAAATGCATCCTTGTATCTACTTGGTATAAGGCACAATCCAAAATCACTCCAAAGGGACCAGAGACCTTATCTGGGAGTAGATAAGAGGGGAAGGAAAGGAAAAAAAGAACTAAAAGTGAAAGGGGGGAGAGATGAAACTCTCCGTCTGCACTTTCTAGCTCGTCTTCCTGGGAATAGGGAAAAACATATGAGTGGAGTAAAAGCCTCAGCTCCTTGGGAAGCCACGTAGCCCAGGGGGGACCAGGCTGGGCAAGTCACGCTGGGACCTTGTGGGTTTCTCAGCGCCTGCAGCGGTGGCATACAGCTCTCCTGCACGGTGGGTGGATGCTCCAGACCTCCTGCGCGGTCCAGCTCTCCCTTGGGAACAGCTTGAGGAAACCACGTCGCTTCTGGTGACAGCATTATTCCCTGCTGTAAGCCATTTGATGGGCAAACAGAGAATAGTCTGGCTCAAAGTTGTATCTTTCCTTAAATTAGTAGGTTCACTCTAGTTCAAATTAAATATCCTTGTATTACCTTTTTGCAATCATTTTTGCTTGGTGTAAACGTGATTCTGCCTGAGGAGTTCACCCTAAAAGCTGCAGTGAGAAAAGGAAGATGAACAGTTGCTTCTTCTGTCCTCATATCGTAGAAAATTTCTGCAGTTTTTCAGGAGACTGTATTGCTGGAAACCTTTATTGGTGTTAAAATAAATGGTGTGCAGCTCCTGCCTCCCCGGGCCAGAGGAGGAGTGCCCAGAGCAGAAAGCGTGTCCAGCAGCAGGCTTCAGAGCCGGGGAAGACATCCGTACTCAGGACGGGAAGGTGCCAGCACCTGACACGGGGTTGTCAGCGCGGTGGGTGAGGTGGTTTTGCCGTCTCACGTTGCAGGGAAAAGGACAGGACAGCACTCACTGCGTTTCGCCTCCAAGTGAATGACGACCTTTTAGTGGTGACTGCAGCAATACCTGGGCTAACTGAAGCCCAAACAAGAATTTGCTCTAAGATCGTGTGTGGGTGGCATGTGCCACTTTGTCAGGGTGGTCCTTTCTAATGACTTGTCTGGCTCTTGTCCTGTCTACCGATGCATCTCTTGAAAGCTTGGAGGTACATTTCTCTGCAGGCAGTCTAGGCTATTACACACACGCATGGACCTAGATCTGAACTATCCAGGATGTTCAAAAGGTAAAATATACTGTTAAAAATGTCATACGTTTTGTCATATCTCAAGCTCCATATACTTCATCTGTCCCTTTTCCTTGCACCAGCACATACGTCTCTGTAACTCTGTTCAACATCGTGCAGTTGCCTTCCTGGTCCGGGCGTGCAGCGCTGAAGGTGGGCTCTCCTCTTAGGCACGAGACGGTCGGTAGCTGGGCCTTTAGGAAGCAGAGAAATATGTTAACAGTCAAAGCATGTTAATAAATAGACAAAAGTAGAGGCTTCAATTAAGTGTGGCTTTTATTAAGTTTTGGACGATGAACTTTCAGAAAGCTGGAAGTAAGGCAATCTTTTGACCTAAATAATTACCAGACTTCCTTCTGTCTGGGGAAAATAATGAAATAGATTAGCTCAGACTCATTTCATAAAGAATTAATGGTGGAAAACATAATTAATGCCAATCAATATATGTTTGTGAAAACAAATCTTGTCAAATTTAATGTGATTTTTTGATGGGATTGCAAGTTAGTTTGGTAAAAGTAGCAGGGTTGGGGTGGTAGACTACTGTATGGCTTTTGTCTTTCTGCGGTGTGACATTTTGATTACTGCAAGTAAGCCGACTCCAAATTAATAAGTGATTCCAAATTAATATTGGAAAATTAATATATGGTGCATATTGAATGGATTAAAAATTGCCTATCTAGTAGGGAACTCTTAAGTTGGAAATGTGGCTGGTGGACTTGGCGCTCCACTAAACTCCGGGGTGTCAGGTCTTGTTTCTGTCTGTGCCACCACCTTATGGTGTGATGCCAGGGATGTCAGTCAGCGTCGGTGCTTTATATTCCTGGTTTGTAAAATATCAATACTGAATCCAACCCTTTTCTAGAAACACTTCAGAGTTTACTGATGAAAAACACTATATCTTATTATCAGTGTCATTTAATGGTAGAGTCCTGAACTGTCCAGTTTTTGATCCTATGGGGTTTTTTTGATTTGAGTTTTTTTTTAATCAGTTGCATGGTGGAAAACCTGGCTACTTGGAAAGCTTGCAGCTAGCCCAGAGATTGGGGTTAGTAAGCAGACACACAGCCAGGAAGACAGTGATCCACATCACTCTGTATCAATTTGCTACTCCATAGATTGGGCACAATTGCACAGAAATAATTTAATTAAAGCCCAATGTAAGATCAGAACTCACACTTAAAGAATGGGTGGGCGCTTCTGCGCTGAGGAGCAGGACCTCTGAAAGAGACTTAATGCTCATAGGGAATATACACTTGAAGAACATGCAGCTTGTTGGCTATGGGGTTAATGAAAACTGTGGAGGTCCCACCAGAGACTGCTGAAGGTAGTGCTGTCTGTGCAGCTAACAGGGGTGCGATCACCGCTTCCAGGTCTAGTGTTGGCCTTACAGAAATATGCAGGTTTGAAAGGGTTTGGAGAAGACCTATGAAAATGCTCAAAGGATAGAAAGCATGCCTTGGAGTGAAAAGATCTCAGGGTTCGTCGTTAGTTTATCCAAGGAGTTGAGTTTAACAAGCAGCTGGAGCACCAGCTTTATGTTGAAGAGCCATTTGACAGAAAAAAGTTCAGCCTGCTAGATAATCAGCCGTTTGCACAGAGTAACAAGGATTTCAGTGGATTCTCATCTTAGGTTATATTACATGAAGACAGGATATTTTTCTGAAAGTTATGGTCTAGTTCAGCCACAGCTCTTGGGCTCAAAGCACGGATTAATTCCGGGAAGTCCTCTAGACTGCATGAGCTTGGAGGTCAGGAGGAGTGATCTCAGTGGTGCTTTCTGGCTTTATAATCCAGGAATTGAGTCAATTAGTGACGTGATTTACTTTTTTTTTTTCTGTTTAATTCCAACCCTACTTTTCCCCTCATTTGTCTCTTTTTCTGTTCACTTAGTTATTTTTGTTATAGCAAAGTTCCTCCTTTGCAGGATGAAAGAAGAGCTCCATGTTTAATTTAAGCAGAGTTTTTGTCTGATATTACTGGGGCAAGGTTTGGTCTCACATCAGTCGTAAGACCGCGAAAGAGTTTTGATGCTACAGATAGTTTTGAGACCAAATCTCATTTTCAGCCCTGCCGCAGGCCAGGCTGCACCTGCGTGCTGCCAGGGGACCAGCCCTGCTGCCCACCCGTGCTGCCCCACGTGCCCTCCGCGGGGGCTGCTCTGCAGCCCATCCCCAGCCTGCAGGAAGCCTGCTCCGGGTGAAGTTTCATCCCTCGTGAAACGGGCTGTGGGAGGCTCATGCTGGCACTTTAGTGCTATTGTGCATGCAGAAAGGAACAGGCTGTACTATTTTTATTGTTAAATATCTGATTTTTGAGGTTGATGGTGTCTGCTGAGGAGCTAGAAGTTTAATCAGATGAGAACCAGGAGCTGATGGGGGGCCAACCCCAGAGCAGGAGCTGTCAGAGGCCCTGGTGAGCAGTGCTTGCTTCGCGCTGTATCTGCTGGAGGCACGAGGGATGCACTGAGGAGCAAAACCGTGCTCCGAGCCCAAAGCTGCAGGGATGTCCTGGGGCTCAGGCCACACTCGATGGGCTGTGGAGGCTGCAAAAGTCAAAACCGTATGGCTGTAATTCTCTTGCCCCATTCATCTTCATGCAGAATAACTGAAATTAGGGAGTTTTTCCCCCAAAACAGCCGGTTTGCTGCATAAGGGTTAAAAATTCAGCGTGGTGGCTCTTTGGCGTGGAGCAAAGCCTCGGTATCAGCGGTGCCACCTAAAAACAAGCCCCGCGGAGCCGCGCAGTATGTCTCGCAACAGATTTCTGTCACCGCGGCAGGTTTTTCGGCTCGAACCTGCACCCCTCCCCGTTCCTCCCCCTTCTCGGTGCCAACGCGGTGCTAAATCGCATCTGCAATTTGCGACCTTCGTGGGGTTGGGGGTTTTATTTTTGTATCCATGGCTACGTGAGGGTCTGGGTGTAGGAAGGTCAGGAGGAGGGTAAGCCCCATCCTCTCCCCCGCCAGCGCGGGGAGGGGCGCGGAGCGGCCGCGGGGCCGCAGTCCCGGGCGCTGACCGCGGCTCGAGCCGCTCCCGCCGCGGGGCCGCGCTCCCTCCGCGCCGCGGGGCCGCGCTCCCGCCGCGGGGCCGCGCTCCCTCCGCGCCGCGGGGCCGCGCTGCGCTGCGCTGCGCCGGCGGCGCCTGGCGGTGGCGCTGCAGACCGCCCTGCGCAGCGCCCGCGGCCCGGCCCGCGCCCGGAGCCGCGGCCGGCGGCCCCGCCAGCGCGGCCGGCGAAGAGCCGTCGCTTGCCTTCGGTCCGCGCCGGCAGCGGAGGCGCGACAAGCCGGCGGTCACCCGCATTTTAATGAGACGTTTGGTAGATTTTTAGCGGAGTGCCGGCTAAATAATTATATCTGAGTTCGTCACTTATTGTGTAGTTAGGGCTCTGTTTACAGCCTGGCGCCTTTTTTTTTTGCTTTTTATTCTCCCCCTTCCCATTTTGAAGATAATTCCTGGTTAATTTTGTATTAAATTATTAACGCGCCTTTCAGGTATTAATATTTGCCACTGTTTAAAAGCTGCGGGGGTAACAAAAAGGTAAACTTTTGTTTCTATTGCTGCCGCGTGTTGAACGGCAGCCGTTACGCTGCCCTTGTGGTCCAAACTGCTAGCAGAACAAACCGTAGCGTCTTAGTTTTCTGTTAGTAACAGAACCTTAGTATTACGTTAATAACTAAATCTTTTGCTGTAAAACTAATCAGACTATTTTCTGAAGAGTCTTCAAAATTTAGTTTAAAGCTTCAGTCTTGCAGAGCTTATTCAAGCAAAATTCTAATACTCCTGCTTGCTAGAATTGTATTCAAGCAAAACCAACTGGGTCTTAATTGTAAGGGTTTGGGGTTTTTTTTCTTTTCCTTTTTTATCCTTTTTATTAGTTTGCCTTCTAGTTCATAAGTATACATAGTTTATCCTGATAGCCATTTGGAAAACAGAAGTGATATTGGCAGACACAAGAAATACTTGTTTCTTTGGATTCAATATAAATAATGAGAATTTTTTTTCAGAGAATTTACACATGCAGACAAGGGCAGAAAAAAATTGTTCATAATTGTGTACCTCATCTACCCAAAGAGTATGATTGTATGTGCAAATTAAACTATTGCATGCACATGCTGAATTAGATATTTGTGAGTGCAATTATGTAATTTGCATGTACAGATTAAGTTAGCCCAATTAATCACTGTGATAGTCCAATTTTACACAATTGTGAATCCACTGATGGCAGTAGAGTTGTTTTGCCACAAATGCTGAAATAACGTTACAGGGAGATGGGTCCAACTTGTGCACAAGTGAAGCACATGCCCTTGCAAAAAATCACTGACAAAATGCATTTTATAATGTGTCAGTTATCATCACTTCTGAGGATATGTTATTTATGAAAACCAGTTATAGCTATACAATATTTGATCAATTGCTATTAAGACCTCTACATTAGAACCATGCTTCTCACATCTGGAGCTTTTGTTTGGGCTAATTAGGGTGATGATCATGGATTCAACCTGTCTTAAATCTCAGATGTATGAAGTGGGCAGATTAAGGACATTTGTTCATAATTAGGATTCCTAAATGGAAATCTGGGAAATGCTTCTTGGAATATTTATAGTCTTGTACCAGCAAGGTTTCTCGTTATGCATACGGTATCTGTGAGATGACTATTGCCTTTCTTGTACGAGTGTGCTTCCTTCCGTGCATTCCTCTCAAACCCGGTCTAGCGTGTGTATTCTCTGTGCAAAAATAAGGGTGGAAGCCATCAAAATTAAAAAGCAGCTCCATAAAAGGTACTGTATGTCACGGAGTATATTTTCACTTCTTTGGAGGCAGCTTGTTTGTCAACCAAACGGTGCCCCATGTAGCCCTATGTATATCCTTGCTTCCCTTGGCATCGAGGTTGCCAATGGAACCACTCTCCCCCCCCCGGGTGCCCGTTAAGTCCAAGCAGTCCAATGCACGCTCAGGGCTTTAAGGTAGCCATTACCAATGTAAGCATTTGCGAGTATATTTAGGCTAATTCTCGCCATTGGGTTTTTTCCCCATCTATTATTTTATTTAACGTATGTAGCCAAAATCTAGAGCTTCTCCACCCTTAACATCTCTGATAATGAGAGACACCTGCTGAACTTTAATGCTCTTAATGCTTATGACTGTAGGCCACTTGGCCAACAGGAACTGGTGTGACTTGGGTGGGTTTTGCTTCCACCACATGAGATAGCTCCTTTCTGATGGGCATACAGTGGGGTTTTTTGCTGATATACTTGTGCTGACAGTCCTGGAGCCAAGAAAAGTATATGTGAAGTTTTTACATGGAGTCAGATGAAGCCTGGTGTGTTGGAATTTAAGCTGCTCGAAGCGTTAGCTGGGCTCAGGTTGCCTACCTGCTTCTTCATGCTCACTCGTTCATGTGGAAACTGGTGCTATAGATGGCTCTTTGCTGTTTTGTTCCTGTCCCACGTTATCAGGTTGTGCTGCAGACAGACCTGTAAACCCATTCCTGTGATGGACTAGACTGTCGCCACCCCAAAACATGCAGCGTGGCACCTTTGCTGTGTGTCTGTGCCCTGGCACGGCAGGGAGCGGGGCTCTGTGGGGCAGCCTGCCGTGCCCGCCTATGCCCGTGCCGACCGCTCTGCCGTGCAGCTCCGCCGAGCAGCCGGCTCAGGGGCTGCCCCTCAGGTCGCTAAACCCAGCAGCCCGCTCCTCTGGATAAAGCTTCAAGAGGAAAAAGGCAGGCAAAATGGCAGAGCACCTGTGACCTGTATAGTACATGTGATTTCTTTTTTTTTTTTTTAAACCAAAAAAAAAAAAAAAGCAGAGGTGTTTTTGACTTGGTTTTGCTCATTTTTTTTCCATGGGTGGGAAATGTGGTGCTACGTTGCGTGACTTTGTTCTTCCAAGAGGACAAGGAGGGAAGGGGACGGGAAAGGAAAGTTACGGTTAAAGCATGAAGAAGAAATATTTCTTCCAAAATATGATTTTTAGTATGTCAACATTTAAATGTGAATTGTTCTGATCAAATATTTACTGCTATCGGGAGCTGTGTAGAACATTAATCTTAATTTGTTTTTCTTTTTCTCAAAAGCAATGACTCCAACATAGCTAGGAGATCTGTGTCTTTAAAAATAAATAATGTAGCAGAACAGCATATTCTTTGGTATAGAAATGCTAGCCTGTGGCATCTTCTGCAACTACAAAGCAGTCTCGAGCGAACTTTCTTCCCTTTTTATTAATAATTCCCTAAATCAATGAAGAATCTTTAAAAGTTCCCCTTCACTTTGCTCCTGCGCTCCTCGCAGCTCCGGCTCTTGCTCACGCTGGCTTGTTCCCCGCCACGTATTGTACATTCGGATAAATCTGTGCGTGTAATTTTGGGAGTGTAGGCTGCAGCCCGCTAATTCTACGTGCAAATACAAAGCGAGTTTTCTCTTTTATTTTTTTGGTTAGCTCAGGGTTTTGGGTTTTTTCCTGAAGGTGGCAGTGAAAGAGAAAAAATAACTCCCTTTGAAGATTTAGGAATTTTATTACAAAACAGATGGACAAGTACTGTATTTTACCCATTTCCCCTTGTGCCCATGAGCGCTGACAATGAAAACTACAGCTCCTATAAAGTGCTGATCAAATTGTGAAAAGGTGGCCTTTCCCAGCAGCCTGGCACACTCTAGCATTATCCCAGCTTATAAATAAACGGATGGGCTGAGCCACTTCGGCTTTTTTTTTCCTCTTAGTCCTTACCAAGATAATTGAGGATCATAATGGTGGGAAAGGACTGCAGTCATCATTCGCTGCCTGTCAGGTATCAGTACTCATCTTCGTGTCATCCGTCACCATTGAACCACTCTGTCATCTTTCCCCAGCCTTCAGCGCCGCTCCTTCTCATCGTGTTCATTATCTCCGGCTCCGACCAAGCCCCCTCCCCCAGCCCCTGTAAATGCATCTTTGTGCGACTCTCAGTCTTCTGATTATGAATCGATGATCATGTGGTGTAAGAGAGATAGATGGCTTTTAGTTCCATCTTGTCTTCTCTAATTGTAAAATATTAGTTACATTAGACTGTGTCTTTTGATTAATGGAACTTATTTGGAGTGGCCTCTCCCAGCCCTCCCCCTTCCAAAGTCCTCCACTGACTTTTGAGAATTGAGTGATTTCACTTAAAGCAGACAAATAGGCCCTTCAGCAAGGAGATAGCTAAGCTCTAATATTGTGGGCAAAGCAAGCTCACAGAGCCAGAGTTGTGTGTGTGTGTGTGTGTGTGTTTTTAAAGAAAGGCTTCAACTCTGGCTAGACAAATACAGACCATTTATTAACGTACGTACAGCCGTGCTCTTTTGCAAATCCAGCAATTCTTATAAAGCTGCAAAACAGGACATAAGGCTGAATGCCTTCTGAATTA
Source organism: Mycteria americana (assembly GCF_035582795.1). NCBI lineage: Eukaryota > Metazoa > Chordata > Aves > Ciconiiformes > Ciconiidae > Mycteria > Mycteria americana. The sequence continues at coordinate 36,731,642 of NC_134372.1, forward strand.
AATTAATCTTAGATAGGAATTAAGAGCATCCTCGCTTTCACTTTGGATGAAACAGGTCAGTCCAGAACTTTGATGTATTAATGCTAGCATAAAGTGTTATCTTAATACTCTCTTTTATACTTACAGGACATATCATCAGCCAAATGTCTCTTCCTTGTACATCTGACACTGCGAGACATTCGTCCTTTAATACAGAATTTATCTTATTTGGCACTATTTACCTAAACAGGGTCTGTTGATAAAGTCCTTGCTGTACAAATGGAAAGGCAGTTGACTAAATCCCTTATTATAAATAATCACTGTCTATCTTTCAGTGTAAATTCAAGGACATGTTCACTTTCAAGCTATCAGTTCAATTAGAAAAGGTCTATTCACTGTCGATGTCTATATCTCATGGAAATAGGAAAGCACAGTTAATAAACAAATCAAACTATTTTAAAAAATAGCACAGTGGATTATGAATTCTAGAGCCCATGCTGATGGTGACACTGTCAGGACACATGCTATACAAAAATACGTGCAAACAGTTTTATCTAATTTTTTTATGCTACCTTCAGTATTTAAATCTGACCTTTGTGCCTTCCCCCCCGCCCCAGTACTTAAATCTTTAACATTATTTTAGAAGATACTGCCTATAATGTACCTTCCATATATTAAAATTTAAAGAATAAGTTTGTACACGTATAAAATGCTAGTTAAGCCTTATTCAATTTACTTCTTTCTGTTAAAGAATAGGAAAACTGGTGTGGGGTTGTGAATGACTGTGTGTGGAATTATGGCTCGGGACAGACGCCTGCCGCAGAGCCGAGAAGCGGGAGTGGGGCTCAGGCTCCTCCGGCTGGCCTCGCGTTGCCAGATTTTACTGTGATGGCTGGGGCAGTTTCCTATTTCCGAAAGGCTCTCGCCGTGGTAGCCACGTGATTATAGAAAAATACCTCTTGTTTCTTTTTATAAGAAAGTAACTCTCTAGCCTTTAGAGTTATGGACAATGCTTGAAAGCAGGAATCCAGAAAGCTGGAAAAAAGTCCCAAAAGAAACCCAGAATTTTTTTTTTTTTAAATGTCTCAGGATATTAATCACATCCTATGGAATTTAAAGGAGCTTTTCCCGTGGCCTGGGTCTTGATACCTAGAGGCTCAGACTGGAAGGGCTCTGTATGCAAGGTCAGCCCTGCTCTCCTCCATCCGCGTGCAGCTCCAGTCCTGCGTTCATCTGAGATCAGAATTTGGCTCCTGATGGGTATTTCCATGCAGTATTTACCACCCTAGAAGGAGTGATTATATTTAATGGCAGAATTTCAGTTGACTTCTCAATATGTATTGAGTTGACCTTTAAGTTAAACCACAGATTAATTTTTTTTTAGTTGTCTCTTTAAGTACATTTATAGACCTCTCTGTTCTGATTACCATAACGGGAGATAGAGAAAAGTTACCCGGGTCAGATTATTTGTTGAAATCAGAGGAATTGCACGGCTTCTCTAGAAGGCAAATATTTTGTCCCCCTCTAACCACTGTATACATTAGTTTTGTTGCAAAATGATTTTGGTTTATACACAGAGACACCCAAGTGGGTATCGCTTTGCTTGAAAGCCCGGAGCCTGCCATTGATTTCATGTAAGTAAACCTTCTCTCTGGAAGACGATGGAAGTCAATGCAACTTCTGTGAGACTGAGTGGCTCTCCCATAGGCAGCAGGGCTTGGAGCAAGGCTTCAGTGTGCTAGGTACTGATGGCAGGAACGTTTGCCTCTGTGCTACCTGACATGCTATGTTTGGCTTAAGTTCTTCAGAGATAGGTGTGGATCACTTTTACCCTAAACGATCAAAAAAAATACCTAAACACCCTAAATGGACACTTTGTGTCCCACTGTCCATGGAAACTTCAATATCTTGTACTTCTACAATTTAATTCAAAATAAAATCCTCAGTAGCGCCTGGTCCTCTGTGTACTGACTGTCGCAGAAGTTATTGGAAGGGGATTTTGGGTTTGTTTCCTTTAGCATCTAATGGATTTGCTGCATATTCATCATGTGCTCTTTTCTGGGTGGCAACGCTTGGGTTTAGGGACATGGGTAAGAGCTAAAGCCACCCCTCAACTCTGGGCGTTGATGATTGGTCTGCGTGCAACACATACAGCAACCAGCCAGCACCGGGTGACCCGCCGTGACGCTAAAATTACCACCCTCCCAATTAGCGGCCGGTGGCCTCTGGCTGGCAAGCGGGGTCCAGACTGCAGGTGGAGGCGGCCGGGACGGTGCTGCGGGTGCACCTCTGCGGGTGACGGGCTGGTGGCCCCTCGTGCACCCAGCATCCTCGGGGGCCTCCGTCCCTCTCACACCGGGAGCGAATACCACATAAAAATAAACGCAAAAGTAAATACAAAAGGAGGGTGGATTTGAAATGGAACAATGTAATGTGCCAGCTTTTAGCCCCAGGCAAATTTTCATGTCTCTTTTACGAATCTTTGTAAGTAAGGATTAGGCTACGAGGCCCCAGCTCGGAGACAACTTACGCTCGTGTATTGTGTAAGCACGTGTGCATTCCCACACAAGTCTGTGGGATGACTTACAGCTTTATAGTATGCGTAACCTTCAGCAATTTGCTGAGTCAGGGCCTAAATACTGAAATATTCTTTAATAATGCTGGCTCCACAATGAAACTCTAGAAGGCACATTTC
>NC_134372.1:37059315-37064315 GCF_035582795.1 Mycteria americana
GACATATTTAATGCAAAATGATCAGGGAACATGAGGTTTATGAAACTTTTAAAAGACATACATCGGCACTTCCCACCTGGCCTTATTTTATCCTTATATTTCCAAGACAACCATTATCATTAAACACCAAACAGGCATTTCTCTTGCAACCAGTACCTACTAATCTTTTGTAATCAATTACCTTATGCAATTATGTTTGTTTGCTTCTAATTATAACTAATTATGCTCCTAAATATGTTCTTTAGATTACCAAGAGAATGAAAATAGGGGCAGAAGAAAGCGAGAATAGATTATGATTATTAAAGGAAAGGGAAACATACTAATTACTTAACAGGAATATTCATCAAACATCCATTTAAACTTTCCAGACAGAACACTTCAAAAAAAAATACTCCCCACTTCACTCTCGACATACTTTGAACATAAAAGTTTAAAGTGAGTAATGAAACTTTTGGAACACCTTCTGTCTCTCTTTGCTCTGTAGAGCAAAAAAGCTTTTAGTTTATTAACGTTCTCTGGACAGCAACCACATTTTTATATATCTCTGACTACCTGCATGAATCAAATACTAAACAAGATTATAAATAAGTATGAAAGTTCCTTTTTTTGTCCAGACCAACCTTAAGAAACTGCTTTGTGTATTGTTACAAGAAGTGCTCTTGACATTTTTTCAATCCAGTATTCATGCCATTTAGGTAAAAATTTGAAATGTAAGATGCTTCACACCTATCAAAACAGTCTTTAAAAAATAGCCTCAACCCTAGCAGATTCATCCAGAATTCCCCCATGGATATTGCCCAAATTATTCTCCGTGTTACAGGAACACAATGACATTGCTTATGGACTTCTGTCTCCCATGTTCTGATGATAAAAAGATGCAGGACTTTATCCACAGAGAATATAAAAGCAGCTTTTTTGCAGAATCAAAAGAAGATGTCAATTCTCTATTAGAAAGAAACAATTAAAGCTAGATAATGGTTATGAACAGCTCTGACCTGCTGAGAGCCTGAAGGCTTTGCTTCACTCAGGACTCCACTTCTTCTGACTGCAGGTCAGCCCTACGCAAACAAAGCCTTAACAGAAATGTTACGGAGGAAATAATAGCCATTTCCAATGATAATACACAATTTTAGCACCTACGCTTGGCTGATTTAGGTGGTCGGCTAACATGTCAAACAGCCTGCCTTAGTTAGGTGAGCCTTTAATGGGTAACTGGCAGACTCTGGCAGCCTTATTTCTGTTTTAGATTTGGTTTGTCATTGGATATCCATTACCTGCCATTCATCTTTGATCTCTTTGGACAGGCCTGATCAAAAGATGTCATTTGACCTACTCCACTTGGCAGAAACTTGTATGACTCTCATAAAGGGGGCACCCCAGCTATAAATAAAATGACATTATTATTTTTCTGTCCTATCATGTAGAAGAGACAATTATGATAATGCAGTGTCTGTCACTTGGAGCCCAGCAAATTGCTAGCTCTCACGCAACTGTTTAGCTTTCTTATTTGTTTTTTGTCTGTTTTCCTCCATTTCAAGTTGAAAATAAAACAGAATTGAAATCACTAATGCTCTGCCTCACACTCTGACAGTCTCAGGGTTTCCTTTTATGGGACTGACGTGCAGATGTGACCATCAGACTGTTTGTCAATGGTGGGTGGTGGTTAAGTGCTGTGTTGGCAACACATCCCAACAATGGAATCAGGTTTATACTTCATTTCCAGCTCTGCGCACGAGCTCCTATCTGGACGCAGTGCTGGTAGACATTACAACAAACAGATAAAATCATGGAGAGAGTTTATTGTATCTTTAATAAAGCAACAACAGAGAAAACGTATGAGCCCCTTCTCTACTGCCAGGGGGCTCACGAGTGAGAGGGGGGCTCTGGAAAGGATGAGCAACAAGCCAACTGTCGGGATGTTGATTGTCTTTTGGTATTTTTCCGAGCAGCACGTATACCCCATTCCAATGCATTCACGTCTCTAGCAAAGTACACTGTGTGCGTGTATACACATACAGGGAGCAGAGCATATACAAACTACTTGGTCTGGTACCTCTGTGCCCCTGTGAGCTTGCATACCCGAACACTAACAAGCTCTGTTTGGCCACTGGCCTGAACCTCTTTACAACCTCTTGGCTAAAACTCTACTTCCCACATGATGTTTTCCTCTGTCTTCACCAGGGAGAGGTACACAGCAATACTCAAAGCACCGTGCCAGAAGACAAAAGCTACAGCAAAGGCCACTGCTGGCACACTTGCTGCCCGATCGCACGAGTCCCTCTGCTCGGCAGTCGCACGGGACGGCACCCTGGCACCTGCTCTGTCTCTACGACACACTCCCACGACAGTACAGAAATATTCACAAAATTAATTATCCATTTCATATTGCAAAATATGTGACAGTTGGTCCATAAATTCACTACAAGCATTCGCTATGGGGAGACTCTGCGAAACCAACACGGCTAGCGAGCAAAATCACACGTACTATCAACCTCCCTGAGTACCAGAACAGCCACCTACGAGAGAGGATACAAAAACGTGCGTACCTTCGTTTGGCACTTGTTCTGCTTGCTCTAACACAGGCTAGAGGTGCTGCTGCCAGTAAACAGATATCTGACAGAGATGCTGGGAGAGAACTAGAACTGTTAAGGGCTTGTAAATACCGAATAGTTACTCCTCATTAATTATTTGTAATTAATTATTCATGATTAATTTGTGCCAGAACAGGAATGTTTTATTCTGAATTAATTTAATTCATTTCAAAATTGCTACTTTAAATTCCCACCCTACCATAACGTGATATAATCTCTCTCTGTAGACAAGCCCTAAAATATTAAAAAAGCATTTAAAACAAAGGAAGAGCGGCATGTTCTTTCACAGAAACGCACGCTGTCTGCCGTCTTTGCAATATACTTTGTCTCCTCATCAAAAAAGCAACCTGGACAAAATGGAGCCTCTCTGCTGGCCTAGAAAATGTTCGCAATGAGGAAAATGGGGAAGATATCCTGTATCAAACTTGGGAGTGGCTTGAAACAGAAGGCTGTAAGCCTACAGTTCCCTGAAGACGAAGCCCACTGATGCTACAAAGAGAGCAACTGAAAACAACTAGGTTCTCCTCGGACATGGCTACGCAGAGAAACTCAAGGGATCTGGGTATCAGAAAGAAGCATCAACAAAGGAATACTGGAAACAAAACCAAAGAATTGGAATTATAAGGCATTTTTTTTTAAATTTAAAACACCTAGATCTTTTTCTCATGAAATTAAGAATACTACAAAGAAAGCAGATGGTAGGACTTAATAAAATTCAAGTACATTTGGCAAGGAAGCCTTTTCCTGTTGCAATAGTGCACGCTATTCTTCTAATGCATCACAAAAGTGTGCCTTCAACACAGCACAATTCTTTCAAGTAGACTTCTTCATTACAAAGTTTAGCTTCTTAATGACACATACTGAAAAGCGGAAAGATGCACAGACCACTAACTTCTCTCGCTTGGGTTTTTACTGTCCAGAAATCCTCAGCAGAGACAGGAGCCAAAACAGGTACTAAGCAAGCACTGCTATATAAGTAACCTGGATGATCCTCCCCTATTCCTGCTTTTCAAACCAACCAAGGAAGGAACTTGCTTTTATACAGAGAACCTTTTTGGACATTAACTCCACACTACGCTCAGCAAGTAACATTAAACACAGGAAAACAAGAGTCCTTAGTTTTTATCAGTATTATCTCTTTTAGGGTACAGTCAAAAAGCACACAAGATCTCTTATTTCTAGGGTCTTATCTCTACAGGAGGCCCTCAGCAGAGACAGAAAATTGCACCACAAGTCCCACCAATACCTTGTGAGCAGGCATTCAGGTCCAAACACTCAGAAGATTTTTTTTTTTTTTTCCCCCCATGACAGAGGTTTCTGACCCTCTTTTGAGAAGGCAGATAAGTGGACAATTGAACAATGCAACAGTGATCCTAAAGGAAAGAGCCAGCCTTGGTGAACTGAGACTTCTCTTCTTGGCATGGGATAACATACTAAGGTTTAAATATAAAGGAGCACAGCTGAAAGGGAAAGCACCGCTTATAAAATTAGTTCATCAGTTACATTAAAGAAAGTGAAGCAGCACAATGATGGCTAATCCCACATAAAAACTGCTGAAGTTGATTGCAAAGCATCCTCAAAAAGTGCCTTCTCCCTCTGCCAGTTCTGCGGAGCAGGATCAAAGGCAGCTCCTGCGCACGGCTCTACCCTTGGACAAGGATGGACAAGCTGCCTGGTTTAACCCTATTCTATGAAGCCATTGCCTTCCTCTGTTTACTGCTCAGCCTTTTTAAAAGCAAAGGGAGCATTTCCTCAGATCCGACTTCTCCAGCTAAGATTTATTTCTAACTAGTTACAGCTAGATTGCAGCAAGTGCCAACCTGATTTTGGTACGAGAATGCCCTATTTTGATTTAACACAATGCAAGTTGTAGTATATTGCTGTGAAAACAGTCAAAGTTAAATGTGTTTAAAAACATGGCTTTAGTTAAATCAACACAGATTCGTGTGCAGGCACCAAACCCTGCCTCATCATCAAAGGTATCTCCCAACTGGCTCATTTAGCAATCTGCACTCTGCTTTGTCACAGCTGATTCCTTTGTAATTCTCTCTCTCTCTCCAAAATTTCTACAGTACTTGGTGATCCTCTTCCCTCCCCCAATAAAATGGTCATTTTTCACAGGAAGAAACACGTAGACTTTTTCTACACAAACAGACTTCATGTCCTCCCTCTCCTGCTCCTCTCAGATGCTGCCGCAAATGCGTGTCTATCTCACAGTCTGTTCAAACCCCACAACGCCCCATTTACAGGCTACGTCCAACTTTGTCCAATGGCTTTTTGACACCTGAAGTAGCGCCAAAGGTAAAATCTGAAACGTACCATGATGCATATGAGCTAAAATAATTAATTTCAAAACAATTTCTAGTAGTCCTTCCAACCAGGTACCTTACTGCACTCTATTTATTTGCC